>NC_059369.1:46022500-46155000 GCF_019703515.2 Myxocyprinus asiaticus
AGAACTTCAGTCAGTACAGCGTGGATCCAGCCACACGGTACCCAAACATCAGCCTCCACCAAGTGAGACCCAACCAGGTGGGTTGACATGCAGCATTTTACAACCTCTGCTCCTTTAATCTGTTCAGTTACTGTTACCTGAGAGTCCGGTTATAACCTTATTAGTGCCGCTAAAGCAAGTATTGAGGACTGTTCACATCAAGTCCACGACCAATAATGTCTCATATTACTTACTCGCTTAATGTACATTAAGTAAAAACATGCACTTATATTGACTTTCAAAAACAAACTGGATTTATGTTTGAAGTACACATTGTTCATGAACTGCAACTTTAGTTTTAATTTCCGGGGGTGTGTAAACTCATCAGCATGCCAGTGTTGGTGTGACGAGGAGGAGGAGGGCGGGGCCGGGCTGTGAGTGTGCATAGCTGGCCCCCAATCGGGCTAATCAGCCGAGGGGAGGGACAAGGCAGAGCCGGATGTGGCAGCTGCGTATGGCTCTCTCTCTCCCGAACTGCCGCATCTGGCTGCATTTATCCCTCTCCCCGGCTGATTAGCCCGATTAGCCCTCATCACAGCTGGTTTTTGCCAGCTGATTAGCGCCACCAACACTTGATTGATAGTTGTCATAGGTTATGCTTTTTTTTTTTTTTTTTTTTTTTTTTTGGGGGGGGGGGGATTTTTCCCCTTTTTCTCCCAATTTGGAATGCCCAATGCGCTCTAAGTCCTCGTGGTCGCATAGTGATTCGCCTCAGTCCAGGTGGCGGAGGACGAATCCCAGTTGCTTCCGCGTCTGAGACAGTCAACCCGTGCATCTTATCACGTGGTTTGTTGAGCGCGTTGCCACGGAGACATAGCACGTGTGGAGGCTTCTCGCCATCCACCGCGGCAACCACGCTCAATTCACCATGCGCCCCACCGAGAACAAACCACATTATAGCGACCACGGGGAGGTTACACCATGTGACTCTACCCTCCCTAGCAACTGGGCCAATTTGGTTGCTTAGGAGACCTGGCTGGAGTCACTCGGCACGCCCTGGGATTCGAACTAGCGAACTAGCGAACTCCAGGGGTGGTAGCCAGCGTATTTTACCACTGAGCTACCCAGGCCCCCGCTTAAGTTATGCTTTTAATTTTTTTTGCATTCATTATTAATCTAACTTTTTAGTATCAACATTTAAGTTAAATTTAGGTAAAAATGTACCTACTAGACAATTCTAGCCATAGTGTCAGTGTCATAGCCGATGGTGTTATATTTAAATAAAATTGTTTAACAGCATAATTCACTTTTTATATATATATATATATATAATTTTTTTTTTTTTTTTAAGCATGAAATTCACAAAATGTGGTCACTCATTTTAATTTCAAATATTTAAATAAATAAATAACCTCTTCGATTCATTTCTTTCCACTGTCGCACAATGTTGCCTCCAAACAATATACCTAAAATTATTATATGAAATTATTATATTTTTTTTAATTGAGTTTTTTATATTTGAAATGAGGTCCATTTTTATGCAAGAAAAGTAAAAAAAAAAATGTTTATCTCAATGCGTGCAATTTTGAGGATTATACCAGACCACTAACCCCAAAGCATCCTTCAGTCAGATGCAAATGCTGAGCATCCACGTACAGGACACGTGACGCAAATCTCGTCATCAGCAGCGTGCTCGAGCACTGAATGCGTGCAGCTCGATTTTTCTAACCACACATCTTTGAACGCACAGAATGCTCATGCGCCTGGAATAATTTGCACGAATTAGTGGATCCATAAGGTGACATTTGAACCGTTGCTGTCACGAGGAGACTAGAAGATGTAATCGCCGGTAAATAACAGGAGATGAAGTTAAAACAACAATAGTCCTGCGCGCACCGTCAAATGGAGTATACTATAGGCTCGCGTTCAACTGTACGCAGACACTGAGCATTCACGTCAAAATCAAAGTTTACTTTGGGCTTAAGTATTAAACTTTTGTACGTGACTCATCATACACCGTTTGTGCTACAGACGTGAATAATACTTTAAATCGTGCGGCATATGAAACTTTGTGGAACATACAAATTGATTGGGAAAAAAAAAATCCCATAGAGTTACAGGGACCAGATCTAGAGACTTGAGGGTGGACACACTTCATGTGGATTATTAAAAAAACCAAACATCTAGCAACATCCAAAAGCACCCTAGCAATCCCCTGAACGCCCTAATAACACACATAGCAATGCATTAAAACCCACTTAAAACACCTTTGCTGCCTGTTAATCATCCACTGTAGCATTGCGGCAGCAACTTTTGCACAATGCAAATGTCTAGATGAATCTTGCATGGAAGCTCTGTTTCTTTGATCTTAATGGAGGCCCATGTTTGGCTTTCTTATGCAAGTTATGTGAGTGCTAAAACCAATTTGATGATCCAATCTTACCACAGGTGCAACATCTGATAGACACTGGAGAGACCAAGGATTTGCGCATTGATATGGAGAATGTGGTCAACTCTTCAACTCCTAAACTCACAAGAAATGGTGGGTAGACTTACTATCACGTCAGTATTGTGCACTAATTGTGATACATTTATATTCTCTTTTATACGTGTGATGGTCTCAACGTAAACTCGTATAACTTGACTTATTTTCATCCTAGAACTTCTACTTGAGAAGCTTTTGCAAGGTAACTTTGAATCCGAATGCATGATGCTTTGATTTACAAACTGGAAAGAGTGACTTTGACATGGACTGGGATGTTTTTTTTTTCCAGTGCTTTAGAGTTAAACGCTGTATGCACTAACATTGACGAATGGAAAACAAAAGGGACCGTCTTAACTGTTTCCGACACTGTCGATGTCTTGAATGTTCCATTACCCCTCGAAAGGGAATGAAATGCACCTTGAAAGATTTTCAGACCCTGGTCTGGTGACGTTACTAACACTGATGCGAGCACTGGTTGGTTCCATTACTAAATGCTTGTATTCTTTCTTCAGCGGCGCCGGTTGACTTTGCTTTCCTCCCCTCAGAGTCCATCGTGCGCTCCAGTAAGCTGCTGAACTGGTGTCAGAGACAGACGGAGGGCTGCAGAGGTGTCAGCGTGTCTGATCTCACCACGTCCTGGAAGAGCGGTCTGGCCCTGTGTGCGCTCATCCACCGATACAGGCCAGACCTCATGTGAGTGCAGTATGCCACATGCTGATCCTAACAAAAACCCTGTGTTATTATGCTGCTATATTTAAAGATGCCGGGATGGAGGACAAACACTGCCACAGAGCATCAGAGATTCAGTTCATGCAGGAATAACACAACTGCAATCTGAGAGGAGATTGAAGTGTTATGCCCTTGCGGTGGAAGCCAAAGTTCAAGAGAAAATATTTAAACATTGAGTATTGAAAAGTTAGCACGCAAGAAGATCCACACTGTTTGTTTTCTTTAGCGATGATTGGCATCGGCCGATTAACAGAAGCGTTAACTTTTCCCCCGATTTTGCCGAAAAGCCTCCTGTTTTATAGACCGTTTAATGCAGGCGTTGATTTAAAGAGGTGTTGATTTTGTTTTGGTGGTTGTGATGGTGGGGGACACGTTTCTCTCACGAGGAGGTCACCCCACAATACATGAAACGTAACTGGTTTAACGGCAGTTTCTATTGTGACAACTTGCCCCAAATACTATGCCCTGCCACTATAGGTCATGGTGTGTTCAGTGAAATGACTTGCCATGAAAAGTCTTGCCAAGACTTTAAAGTATGTGACTATACAGCAATTGACTGTAAAAAATCAACTTGCCTCAAGAAATATTCCCTGGAGTAAAAAGTGTAACAACTAGCCCCGGTCTCCCCTATATAAGAAGTATTGTGTGGATGGTAAGCGATAATATCATTGCTCATGTTGTAAGAATGTTTATTCAGGTGGAGCAGTTGATTTGTCTTCAGCTCGTTGTGTTTAATGGACTGTTCATGGCTTTGTTTGTTTGGTGGTGTTTACGTGGCGTACTCATCATCACACTGTAACAGCAGTGCATCTGGGGCAGTTGCTCTTATGCAGTGGGGCAGAAGGGTAGGATCTCATGTCATATCTATTCTTACATTGGCATTTGGTTCACAGAGCAGCTGAACAGCCCCATTAGCATGATCATAATTCTCCATTAGAGTCAATGCTGAGTGACTTGTAAAAGCTTCTGCTCATGAGCTGTTTGTTCCCAATGCGCTCCAAGTCCTCGTGGTGGCGTAGTGACTTGCCTCAATCCGGGTGGCCTCCGCGTCTGAGTCCACGCATCTTATCACGTGGCTTGTTGAGCGTGTTACCGTGGAAATGTAGGGTGTGTGGAGGCTTCACACTATTCTCCGCGGCATCCATGCACAACTCACCACGTGCCCCACCGAGAGCGAGAACCACATTATAGCGACCACGAGGAGGTTACCCCATGTGACTCTACCCTCCCTAGCAACCGGGCCAATTTGGTTGCTTAGGAGACCTGGCTGGAGTCACTCAGCACACCCTGGATTCGAAATCTTGACTCCAGCGGTGATAGTCAGAGTCAATACTCGCTGAGATACCCAGACCCCCGTAAATGACATTTTTAACTTGAATCACTTTGTGTTTAAAAATAATTTGTGTTTTCATAAAGTCTGGTTCTGGGACAAGGCTAAAACAACTTTGACTTTCATTCAACCAAATATTAAGCTGCACTATGTAAGAGTTTTTTGGTTAAAAATGAACAAATTACCATTATTGATTTAAGTACATAAGCAACCAGTGTTCAAAACAATGTCTTTACCTCGATTCACTACGGTTAGCCTATAAAGATAATTTGTATTTTGAGCTGTCAGCTCAGATTTGGCGTGAAATCGCTGGCTTGTGTCGTTCCTCTTTGTATCATGACGTCATGTCTGTAAACACAGGAAAGAAGTACCGCCTGTCACGTGTTCCGGCTGGAGAAACTACGTTCAGTTCAGTCACACAGTTCAGGACAGCAGCGCTGCAGTCTGGAGGGATGTTTATCTGTTATCCGTTTGGTGAAGTTGTTTACCTGCTATAATGCTGGATACAGTATGTTGTCTGGTAGGGGTCATGCTTTTATGAATCGAACATTACTCGTGTGTATACCGATCACGATCCGTTGTCAGAGGAAGTTACTGTGCATGTTTACTAATACGTATGACTTCTAAAATTGACTTCTTGTACGTATTATTTTCATGTTTAATAAAGTGTATTTTATCCCCATTATTGCTCGTTTTATTTTTTTAGTTTACAGTGTTATTAGGCATACAGTTTCACTTGCTTTATCAACTGCCGTGTTCATTTTTTCAGTTTTTTGTTTTAGTCTTTTGACAAATGACCTTTAAAATTAGTCAATATTTCATCATGTTATATTCATTAATTTTAGTCAATTTTGCTGTGACAAAAATGACAATTTTAGTCAACGAAAATGTTATCTTTTAGTTGATGTGCAATGGACAAAAAGTGTCAAACTGTAACAGACCAAACTTTTAATCAAATATTTAGAAAATTATAAACATTTTCTAATGTAAACATGTATCAAACATATGCATATACATACTGTCCTTGTTGTGAAAAACCTGAGCTCCTGAAATAATAATTAATAGAAGTGTTTGCTACTTTTTTAGAAGTTAGCGTATTGCTTAAGTACTGCTTAAGAGATGTAATAATTGTCCGTAAAAGGATATTACATTGTGTCGTGTGTTTCTTATGGAAACAGTGTACAAGTTCCTCAGTGTAAATTACGATTATTCTGACTAGTGCGTCATTTATTTCAAGTTCACCTGTTCATTCGTTTCGTTGTGCAGATGTAAGTTGTTCCATATGTTTTGAATATATTGATTAAACTCGTATGAATGAGGTATTTACCCCGTTTTAAAGCGGTTCATTTTGCGTGCATCTCAAGCTGAGAAAAGCTCAACACACTGGATTAATGGATTAAATGAATCCGTCTAATATCTTCTATATACAGATTCTCATATCTTGCACTGTAAATATCTTGTAGTATCATTTTTATCTCATATTTTCGTCAGCAAAATGTTTTAATAAAATAATAATCTTCATGATGCGCCTCTTTCGTCTCATCTTCGTTATCGTTGACTAAATCAGAAACCCTTTCGTCAACAAACGTTTACATCATTGATTTAATTGATTAATAATGTAAAAATAATGAAGTCTTACATTGAACTCGAATCCACAGTATCATGAGTTTCACCTCTTAAAGGAACAGTTCACCCAAAAATGTAAAAGTGCTGATAATTTACTCACCCTCAGGCCATCCGAGATGTAAATGACCTTCTGTCTTCATCAGAACAGGATTTAACATTTTTTAGCTTCATCCAATGCAAGTGAATGGACACCAATTTTTGACGGTCCAAAAAGCACACAAAAGTAATCCACACGACCCCCCCCCCCCGCTCAAGTAATGTCTTCTGAAGTGAACTGATAGGTTTGTGTGAAAAACGAATCGCTAATTTATTTTTAAAACATTTTTTATTCCCTTTTCTCCCAATTTGGCATGCCCAATTCCCACTACTTAGTAGGTCCTCGTGGTGGCGCAGTTACTCGCCTCAATCCGGGTGGTGGAGGACAAGTCTCAGTTGCCTCCGCTTCTGAGACCGTCAATCCGTGCATCTTATCACGTGACTCATTGTGCATGACACCGCAGAGACTCACAGCATGTGGAGGCTCATGCTACTCTCCACGATCCACACACAACTTACCACACGCCCCATTGAGAGAGAGAACCACTAATCACGACCACGAGGAGGTTACCCATGTGACTCTACCCTCCCTAGCAACCGGGTCAATTTGGTTGCTTAGGAGACCTGGCTGGAGTCACTCAGCACACCCTGGATTCAAACTCGCGACTCCAGGGGTGATAGTCAGCGTCAATATTCGCTGAACTACCCAGGCCCCGGCGAATTCATAATTGAAACTTTATTAGCTTAAAAAAAATCACTTCCTGTAAACACTGAATGCCTCACATCGCTGTTGTTTGACGTCATCACGTTAAGTTCTGCTCTGTTTACCACAGATGAACGTACTTCACGCGAGAGTTAGGTCAAATCAAACAGCTACAGCGAGCTGGTGGAAGCGCCGATTTAAAGTTAAAAACGTTTTAATTAGCTATTCGTTTTTCACACAAACCTATCGACGTATTTCAGAAGACATTACTTGATCGGCGGGAGTCGTGTGGATTACTTATGTGCTTTTTGGATCATCAAAAATTGGTGTCCATTCACTTGCATTGGATGAAGCTAAAAACCTAGGATACTTTCCTAAAAATCTCAAATCCTGTTCTGATGAAGAAATAAGGTCATATACATCTTGGATGGCCTGAGCGTGAGTAAATTATCAGCACTTTTACATTTTTGGGTGAACTATTCCTTTAAATTGAAAAGTATAATACAATACAAACATTAATAGTCGATAAAACACTTGAATAATGATATTAATGATTTTAAAATATACAGGTGCATCTCAATAAATTAGAATGTCGTGGAAAAGTTCATTTATTTCAGTAATTCAACTCAAATTGTGAAACTCGTGTATTAAATCAATTCAATGCACACAGACTGAAGTAGTTTAAGTCTTTGGTTCTTTTAATTGTGATGATTTTGGCTCACATTTAACAAAAACCCACCAATTCACTATCTCAAAAAATTAGAATATGGTGACATGCTAATCAGCTAATCAACTCAAAACACCTGCAAAGGTTTCCTGAGCCTTCAAAATGGTCTCTCAGTTTGGTTCACTAGGCTACACAAACATGGGGAAGACTGCTGATCTGACAGTTGTCCAGAAGACAATCATTGACACCCTTCACAAGGAGGGTAAGCCACAAACATTCATTGCCAAAGAAGCTGGCTGTTCACAGAGTGCTGTATCCAAGCATGTTAACAGAAAGTTGAGTGGAAGGAAAAAGTGTGGAAGAAAAAGATGCACAACCAACAGAGAGAACCGCAGCCTTATGAGGATTGTCAATCAAAATCGATTCAAGAATTTGGGTGAACTTCACAAGGAATGGACTGAGGCTGGAGTCAAGGCATCAACCACACACAGACGTGTCAAGGAATTTGGCTACAGTTGTCGTATTCCTCTTGTTAAGCCACTCCTGAACCACAGACAACGTCAGAGGCGTCTTACCTGGGCTAAGGAGAAGAAGAACTGGACTGTTGCCCAGTGTTCCAAAGTCCTCTTTTCAGATGAGAGCAAGTTTTGTATTTCATTTGGAAACCAAGGTCCTAGAGTCTGGAGGAAGGGTGGAGAAGCTCATAGCCCAAGTTGCTTGAAGTCCAGTGTTAAGTTTCCACAGTCTGTGATGATTTGGGGTGCAATGTCATCTGCTGGTGTTGGTCCATTGTGTTTTTTGAAAACCAAAGTCACTGCACCCGTTTACCAAGAAATTTTGGAGCACTTCATGCTTCCTTCTGCTGACCAGCTTTTTAAAGATGCTGATTTCATTTTCCAGCAGGATTTGGCACCTGCCCACACTGCCAAAAGCACCAAAAGTTGGTTAAATGACCATGGTGTTGGTGTGCTTGACTGGCCAGCAAACTCACCAGACCTGAACCCCATAGAGAATCTATGGGGTATTGTCAAGAGGAAAATGAGAAACAAGAGACCAAAAAATGCAGATGAGCTGAAGGCCACTGTCAAAGAAACCTGGGCTTCCATACCACCTCAGCAGTGCCACAAACTGATCACCTCCATGCCACGCCGAATTGAGGCAGTAATTAAAGCAAAAGGAGCCCCTACCAAGTACTGAGTACATATACAGTAAATGAACATACTTTCCAGAAGGCTAACAATTCACTAAAAATGTTTTTTTTTATTGGTCTTATGATGTATTCTAATTTTTTGAGATAGTGAATTGGTGGGTTTTTGTTAAATGTGAGCCAAAATCATCACAATTAAAAGAACCAAAGACTTAAACTACTTCAGTCTGTGTGCACTGAATTTATTTAATACACGAGTTTCACAATTTGAGTTGAATTTCTGAAATAAATGAACTTTTCCACGACATTCTAATTTATTGAGATGCACCTGTACTTGTAACTGGTGGTGATTCAGGAGAGTCCCTTGTACTCTACGTAAAAGCACTTTGAGTGTGGTGTCAGAAAAGTGTACAATTCATTCATTCAGAATATGTAAATAAGAGTTATCTTCGTCAAAGCAAATAATATTTAATTTTTTAATTTTTAACCGTATAACATAATTATATCAACGTGAAAATAGCACGTTATGGCTCTGAATTTCTCCCAGTCATGATCACTCACAGGCGATGTCCAGGTAACCTAAAATCATGACAGCAGTGGTGTCCAAACACGACAGATGTAAAGTGTTCTTCTGCAAATTGCTTGCAGTTTTACATTTCAACCACAGATGTCGCTAGAGAGCGCACAGTTACGTAGTGCAGCTTTAATAAAAAAGTGCCTGATGAAATGCCCACATAAATTTGGCAGACACGTTTATAAATGAAAATGAACGTGATCTTGGTGTTGCATTTTCAGTTGAGCTACAGTAACACGTGTGCTTGGGTCATTGTTATTCATTATACCCACTATAGCATTTGCTGATTAACATGATTTTACTTTATATTGAAACATTTCTCTCCGGTGTTGTAATGTGTTAAAGTGACTTTGACTCTCTGGATGAGAAGGATGTGGAGAAGAACAACCAGTTGGCATTTGACATGGCTGAAAAAGAGTTTGGGATTTCTCCCATCATGACCGGGAAGGAGATGTCTGTTGTGGTGGAGCCTGACAAGCTCTCGATGGTGATGTACCTCAGCCAGTTCTACGAGATGTTTAAGGACACTGTGCCACCTGGTGGTGAGTTAAAGCACTGCACTGATGCAAGAGACAATTATAAGACTATAAAAGGCTGTCTTAGGACAGTCCCAACTGCCTTGCATGATAATAATGATCTATGGTAGTTTATCATTCATAACACCTAACCCTGTTCTAGAAAATCACAACCTGAGTCCTGAGGAGAAGGCGGCATTGTTTGCCAGCACTAAATCACCCATCTCGTTTCTCAGTAAACTGGGTCAAAGCATCGCCATCTCCCGCAAACGAAACCCAAAGGTAGTCAACCGCAGTTCTTTTCTATACTGCTAGATTATTTGGTTCTTGTGGACTAAATGCTCAACTCTACCTCTAAATCAATTATAGGACAAAAAAGAAAAGGAACTGGATGGATTAGGGAAAAGACGGAAGACCAGCCAGGCAGGACAGTCGGAGGATGTAAGGCTGAATCTTGGACCAATGCAATACAAAATATCGGTTTGTGTTGACACACTTGCTTAAACGCTTCACTTCTGTTCTCCAAAACTGCAGGAGGATCTGCTGAGGGTTCATCTAGACGACAGGCCTTCTATAGCGACAGCCCTGACAGAACGTAAAATCAACTCTGCTGCAGCAGCTAACAACAATAACAAAGTGAAATCGATGGCCACACAGCTGCTAGCGAAGTTCGAAGAGAACGCTCCAGCACAGTCTACTGGACTTAAGAGACAGGTGGGCTGGAGTTTGAGTGTGTGTGTGTGTGTGTGCACTGTAAAAAATGAATTATTATGGGGGTTTTTGAGTCACAGAAATTCAAAATGTAAATTACATATATAAAAACTACTTTTCTATATAAAAACACGTTAGACCAACAATAGTACCCCAAATGTTGTCCCAACTACTCAGAGTTGTCAAACAGTGTTGCTGATGTGTGAGTTCCCAGCATGCATTGCAACATGAATAAATTACGTGGTTAGTGTTTTAGGCTTGTTCATTGCTGTTTGCTGACTTTGTTTTTGTTGTTGTTGTTTTTGGCAGTGTTGGCACTGTTAGTTAATAGTTGTGTGGTGATGTTAGGAGCTCATCTTTTAACTTAATAAGGTTTGATGATTGTCACCATTATTGAGGTTTGTGTGTTAAGGATTGAGGTCTATAGTGTGTCTACATCAAACAATTGTTCATACCACCTTGCCTCACAAGACATACCTCTCTCTTCAGAGGCAAAGATTGCTGGTGACTTCAAATTAAAGTACGTTAAATGGCGACAAAATGAAAGTTCTCACATTGTGAGCTGTCATTTGGCTGAACTAGAAATTAGTAGTTCTCTCAACAAGAATCTTTGCATTTAGTGAACAAACAAATTCACATTGACTAAAAGCAATGTTACTGAGGACAGTTATTCAAACGTTGTTGAGAGAACCCAAAAATCTTACTGCATCATGTTGCATTGAATTTAAGTTTGTGTGCGTGTGTGCGCGTGTGTGTGCGCGTGCGTGCAGTTATTGCCTGAAATGTTCTTTTTTTTTTTTTTTCCTTTTCTTGAATTATCAAGTGCAGATTTGGTGACCACTGTGGAAACCTTCAATGAGAAAGTTTGAATTGCAGTTGTGTATTATTCTTTAAAGTGATAATGGAATTAAAGGTTCTTTCTCAAAATATTTTGCTTCTTCCATAAAATGGACAACACTGAAATTTGATGGCAGGCCAAGCCGTAACAGCAGGTTTTGTAGTCGAGTAGGCTTGAGGAATGCAAGAATATTGTTTCTTGAAAGACAAGGAACTGTAGGTCAGTCTAAATGTTGAAATATACTCTACGCATATGTTAACGCAGATATGAACGCTTGGCAGCAGCATGGTCTGGTTGAACATGCTTAACATGCGTTCTTGCGTTATTATGCCGGTAACTAACCTTACTACTCAACGCGGTGATAGTTTCCTTTAAACGTCTGTGCCATTAAACTATATGGGTCATTATACGATATGGGTTTGTAGAGAGCAGGATGATCGAAATAAATGCTGATAAACACAATACAATTTAACAACAGCAAATCAGATGTACACTAATTTTCTAAAGTGAAACAAACACTTATTTTTATGCAATATTTACTCAAATTTGCAATCCCTTGAAAAGAACAAACCTTGAAAACAAAGTGTTGACTATCCATTGAAAAATCTACTGGTAGACTTCTGTTCATTGGCCAATCAAACACTGTTATTGGCTGATTAATCACTACTCACTACTTGAAAGAAACTACACAAATAAAGGAGGATCTTAAAGTCGGCATGAAATTCACCCTATCTATTTTCTAAATGCATGTTATTGATCCTATTGTGAACGATTCATCCATGCATGTGTTTTATTTTTAATACAGTACATTTTAATCTATAACCAAAATGTAATAACTCGATCTTCTGGTGAAACGACAGACTTCTCCAATCATTTAGTCTGCTTAAACCCCGCCCCTTTCTTATAAATACCACAACCTTGCGTAGAGTTGAATGAAGCATCAGTCGCATGTTGGTGAAGATGGCAAGGTGTATCTTTATCTGTTTTCCTTCAAAACTGTCATTCCTTAACCCAAACTTCCTTGGTTACGGGTCAGCTGGTTTGAATTTACATTTTGAATGAGGAGGAATAACGGCGAATTCGCGGCTGTGTTCGAGACATTTCACGGCTGAATTGCTGAGGTGATCACTAACGAATACAACGCTTCGGATGATGTATTGGAGTTTATTTATATTTTTGAATTCAGTTATCTTGGGATGCACAGCACAAGTAAGTGTTTTCTTTTATATTTAGTGTATTGTGCTTCAAAACGTTAAAATATGGTTATCTTTTACTCACTCGTTTTTCAACTGCTACAGCCTCTTTATCAGCAAAGACTGCCATGTGCTCGTGCGTTTATGTTGTCAGTTTGATCATAAATGTGTTCAGATCGCTGCTCAAATTCACCGATATCCGGCTTGGACTTGAGCAGCACGGTTGTGTGTGTCCGCTAAAAAAATCTGCCTCTGTTCCGCTCTGCAACGCTTATAGTTTCACAATCCACGCACAACTCACCACGTGCCCCAATAAGAGCGAGAACCACATTATAGCGACCACGAGGAGGTTACCCCATGTGACTCTACCCTCCCTAGCAACTGGGCCAATTTGGTTGCTTAGGAGACCTGGCTGAAGTCACTCAGCACACCCTGGATTCAAACTCACGACTCCAGGTCACATCAGGCAATCATCTTTAATTTTTCTACTTCAAGGACAATGGAAAGTGACAACATGAGTAATATTTGATTCATTTAAGCATGGCAACCTACAGTATATAAGCTTAAACAACCCTACAACATATCCAAGCATTATAGCAGGTAAACAACTTCACCAAACAGTTAAAAATCCATTAGGAGAGTGATTTCACTCCTTTGTTGTTCTGAC
This sequence comes from Myxocyprinus asiaticus, assembly GCF_019703515.2. NCBI lineage: Eukaryota > Metazoa > Chordata > Actinopteri > Cypriniformes > Catostomidae > Myxocyprinus > Myxocyprinus asiaticus. The sequence continues at coordinate 46,035,701 of NC_059369.1, forward strand.
TCCTGAAACAGCGACTGGACTGACTGAACAGCAGTCGCACTTGCTTCCCTCATCTCGCGCCACAGCCGGACCTTCTTTCTGAGGTTACGGACATGACGTAAACGCGCAAGGACAAATGACGTATGCCTGTGCCAAATCTGACCCGACAGCTCAAAATAAAAATCATTTTTGTAGACTTACTGTAGTGAATCCCGATCCCAATACCTGAACTCCCAGTATCAGCCGATCCGCGTGTTGTTTTTTCTCAATAAGTGTATCAGGAAGACTCCAGAAGAGTGTTTGTTTGCAGTCTATTCACAGTAGTTTAATTCACTTCTCATTCAACATCTGGTGTAATGCTCCTCCGGTGCCGTTCTCAGCGCTTGTTATAAGCGACCCGCTTGAGCATATACACAAATTCCATCGCAGATGTAAAGCGCTCGCATATCGCACACTCTGAGAGCTAAATACAGCAGCGCATCATGAGCCAATACGTGTACGTGTTTGTGTGTGTGTGTGTCAACTGAGCGGCGCATGTTCAGTAAAGCACGCTGTGCCTACATACTGTATATGTGTTTAATAAACAGACTTTTGCGATTCGCAAAGCTATCGCGTGTATTCAGGAGTCTTCAAATAAAATGCACGAGACATATGGACTACTTTAATGCTGCTTTAAAGGTTGTTTTATGTCATTCTTTGAGCTTGATGATAACGACAATGACAATCACATGGTATCAGATTTGGATCGGACTCGTCAGACCGATACGGGTAAAAACATCAGTATCGGAGCTGATACCGATCCAGGTATCGGATCGGTGCATCACAAATTGTAACTAAAAAAATCGTACATAATGCAGCTTTAAAGATGACTGTTTATTTGCTCATTTCAGCTTCCGTGCACTGTTTGACTAACTGTCTGAATTCCTCATATGTAAGCAAAATATACCCACCTTTATCAGAATCGAAACTACTATTCACAAGCTCTCGATTAATCAAATCATACTGGGAAATCTGTATGCCCAGACCTACTTGTGACCAGGCCCAGACAAAATCTGTGCATGCAGAACTCGACATCTGCATTCCCCACCCCTTGCATATTTGTTTATTTATTATTTTGGCCATTTTCATGATGCTTTCAGCCACCAATAAGAGTGTAGTGCTCTCAGGTGCACTTAATACATTTTCCGATGACTAAATCTTTTCCTCGGGCCATCGCAGCTACTCTCGGTATTTACTAGAACTGCACAGCATGCTGGAAGTGTGCCTGTTATGGTCTGGTTTTTAACATATACATTAGTACATCTATAGTTTCATGCATGCATGTTTTTTCTGCCTCGGCAAATTCATTGTTTTCTCTTGCTACTGTAAGTTTTATTCATGTATGGCATATTACAGGTATTTTCTCTGAAACGTCTGTTTCATTTAGTTCTTTCAGTTTCTCTGTGCATGTCTCTCCTGATTTATCACTTCTGTTCTTTTCCATTTCTCTTCCCTCACTCATGAACATTCATTGTGGCTCATATTTGGCTTTGGGAATTCCTCGCATGTCATTGGTCATACGGCCTCAGGGAGATTCCATGCCCAACCTGGGGCTCCTCCTGACCCCGTCTTTGGCCCCTCTCTCTCTGAAAGAGTCTGTGCGTCTGGCCCCGGTCCCGGCGTGGAGGAAGGTAAAGAGTGTAGTACGTTCCCCCCCGTCCACACCCTTAGACCCACTCAGATCATCCTGTCTCATCAGTGTTTGTCATTGTCTTTTTGTCTTGATAAATGGGATCTTAACTGAGACATGTGTCCTTTCTTTTTTTAATCTTAAGCTATTTAAGAAGCTATTTCTTGTCTAGCGTAGAGTTGACCAAGTACAGTCCGTTCAGTGGGTCTCATTCATGAACCACGAGCAAATGAAAGTTGTTTGTAAAACCATTAGCGCACAAATTGTCGTACTGAACTGATCCTTTTCTAAGGCCCGCCTTAAAAAGTGTTACTGACCAATCCTGTATGCTGCTATTCAACACTGGAATTACTAGTCAGTTAATATATTTCCCCATTAAACTGTTCATTTTCACACATCTACGTTTGGCTTTATATTTTTACAAAGGCTGCTCTTACATTACTGTCATATTAATGTAACATATTTTACAAATATTATTAAAAAAGAGAATATCTGGAGCAGATACAAAGTTTAATTTCACCTCAGGCCGCATGTGCTTCTTTCCTCTCATTATGAAATCACTTCGCTGGTGGCGCAGGAAGCGGATTAACAAAACGTTGCAAGTCGCTGTGGATGTTTACACATTTGAGTCATCTTGAAATCTGTGCATGCTTAAGTTATTTTCCCGCTGAGCGGTCTTTTAAAGCGCAGGATAGCCGCCTCAGGTGAGTCAAATCCCGTCTTTCACCAGACCATGACGACGTGTTCATTTTACGCATCGTAAATGTATGATTTTGAGTCAGTAGCCTAGAAAATGACTGTTTTAGGCTAGGAATGCCATTTTTATAATCTGCTGATTAAGAAGGCTATTTTCAACGATGTGCCGACTGCTTAACGGGTTCAACTATCTTTTATTCTGTGTGCACGACATGTTTAGAACAATGCATTTGGTTTATTGTACATTTCTCAGGTCTTTTTTGTTCTGTCTTACAGCTATTTTATTTTTTTACATCGTAACTGTTATCGATTCTTTACAGAACAGCTGTCATATTGGATCAATGGCTAATGCACGACTGCACGTAGTGAGATACACGCAGCTTTTCAGTGCATTTTATACTATCTCGTAGATTTGGCTTATGTTTCATTATTTTCAACAAGACTGTTTTAATATGTTAAGTAACTTGGGGAATTTAGTTTAGAACAGTTTATTAGGGATGTGCTATTGGTCCTGCAATATTCATTTAATTGTTTTCAATAAATAAACCTGTATCCGCTAACATTGATTCAGTGAATGCGTGTCATGTTCTATATGTAATGTACAATGCTGATAATGCAAGGCGAACATGACGCAGATAAATGCCCCTTTTTAGCAGAATTTAGCGTCGGATTTGTAATGATGTTTTTTAAATGGGTCGCATAAACACAATTTTTTTGACTGTTTTCTGAAGGTTGGTTTGTTTTTAGACTAGTCAACAAGTCAGCTCCAAAATTTCCATGTAAACATCAGTGAAATTAGCCATTCTGCACATCCCTAGTTTACATTGATATTTATAAAAAGCATTAAATTGCTACTGTCTCTTTAAGAGAACCTGCAGCAATTCCGAGCAAGTGTGTACAGTTGATTAGCACACGTTATGGTTGTTTTTACTTCATCTGTGCAATGTATGATTAAAATTAAATTAATGTTTTTACTTTTTGATCACCAACTGACTGTAAATAACAGAATTGCCTGTAAATCCAGAATGCTTGGATCTCGTCTTTGGAAACGCAATACACGGAACAAAGAAAAAGTAAACTTTTACTTGCATAATGTGTGTTGACGTACACTGACATGCTTTAAAATGGAGAATGTTATGAAAACAGTCCGGGGAAAAGTTGAACCAAAATCAGAGTTGATGTTGTTAAATGCAATATAAATATAACATATCACGGCTCAACTAGAGTGGTTGTGACCGCGCGATCCACGACACCTCAGGACCCACTGCAGCCAAATAAGGTGCTTAAGTTCTTCTTCACCACTACACAACATTATAGTGAGTGTGTTATGGGACGTTATGAGCAGTTCTGTTCACTTACACTAATGCTATCAAATGTGTAATTGCCATCAAATGAAGCTTTTGTCTTTTCAGGTTATTTGCCTCAGTTCTGATTCACATTCTCCACAATTATTAATCACATTACCGTGTAATCTGTCTATTTCTTTAAATAAAACATCATGTAAACATGCTTTGCACTGTCACTTTTCATTGCAGCCCGTGTATGAATATCCATTTAGTTTGAGAATATTTTACTGAAAGTGATGCCATTTACGTCAATCTCTCATTCATTCCTATGGAAAGTTCTGTGAGTGAGCAACGGTAACCGAGGGAGGGGCGGAGCTTAGCGAAGGGTCAATTAAATGGGACAGTCTCTAAGAATAATTACGAATGATTTACACAAATTCACACTTTTGCATGTTTCATGAACGAGGCCCATAATGTTATAAAAATATGTCTTTACACAAATTTGCATTGACAACTTAAGAACAACATGGAATTAAAAAATTAGATCTAGAACCTTCAAACAGTACGATTTCTAGAACAGACTGTACTTTGTCCTTTGCAGCCTTGTTGTTTGCATCAAACGAAACATGCCGTCTGCTCTAACTAAGGCCTGTTACTGACTTTGATAAGATCTGTTGGTGGGCAAAGTGTTTTTATTTTATCAACAAATCTGTGTATTTAAACATGCATTCTTTGCATATGTGAGAAGAGAGCATATCATATACTTTAAGTGTGTGTGTGTGTGTGTGTGTTCAGAGGCGCACACAGTTACAGGAGCAGATGAGTTTCCGTTATAAGGAAAGACTGAAGAGTCAAACTCTGCCCAGCAGACAAGAGCAGGTAGAAAACACACCCTGTCATCACCCGTGTCTTTCTAGTTTCCTTGAGTAGGAGCCAAGGACAAGTTAGATCCATGTGGTGGTGTTGTTAGTTTTTTATTCGATTAGGTGTGCTCCGTACATTAGAAAGCTAGAGGCAAATCTTTCCACGCTGTGCTTTAGTGTTCATTGTTTGTCTTTCCAGTTTGATTGTGATGAATGAAGTGAACCCTTTGCTTATTGTTCTGGTGCTCTGATATTCCCCGTTCTGATTGTAGTAGTTTAGATGTGGTTTCGATAGCTTTATTATGTGTTCCATGCTCATGGGAGGTCTGTGTGTGTGCAAGTGTTTCTAATATCTCTGTGTTTGATTATCAGCTATGAATATCATGTTTTTCTTTTCTAATGGGTTACTGTTGTCTGTAGTTTAACACAACATTCCTGTCCATCATCATGTAAAATGCAAAACTCATGTGTGAGAAGTTTAGTGGGTAAAGTTGTGTGTGCATGTGTGCGCTTAATTTTTTTTTTTTTTTTCTCTTCTTTTTGATGCCTTGGAACCCCAAATTTGATAATCTCCTCGCGATTGTCCCCCCGTGTAAGACGAGTAGTAAACATGCTATTTTTATTTATTTTTTTAATATATTTTTTTGGGGGATTTTTCCCCTTTTTCTCCCAATTTGGAATGCCCAATTCCCAATGTGCTCTAAGTCCTCACGGTGGCGTAGTGATTTGCCTCAGTCCGGGTGGCGGAGGACGAATCCCAGTTGCCTCCGCATCTGAGACAGTCAACCCGCGCATCTTATCACGTGGCTTGTTGAGCGCGTTGCCACGGAGACATAGCGCGTGTGGAGGCTTCACACCATCCACCGTGGCATCCGCGCTCAATTCACCATGCGCCCCACCGAGAACAAACCACATTATAGCGACCACGGGGAGGTTACCCCATGTGACTCTACCCTCCCTAGCAACCGGGCCAATTTGGTTGCTTAGGAGACCTGGCTGGAGTCACTCAGCACGCCCTAGGATTCGAACTAGCGAACTAGCGAACTCCAGGGGTGGTAGCCAGCGTATTGAGCCACTGAGCTACCCAGGCCCCCGTAAACATGCTATTATAAAAACTTCTGTCATTGTTTTAAAGGCCAAAATAAATTAAATTTTTCTGGAAAATATTTACTTCTAATGAAGTTGACCGTGTATGTTTCTTGTGCTGGAGAAATGTTAGGTGTGTAAACTTGTAGAGAAACATTTCAATGCAAACTACTCACCGTTCAGCTAAATTCACCTTTTCTGAAGCCAATTTGTTAAAATTGCTTGAAAAAAAAAAATTCTACATTTTCCTTATTAAAATCACTTGAAAGGGGTACTTAAACACTAAATACAACAAACAAATCAATTTGGAAAAAACAAACAAACATCTGGAACACTTGCTATGACTTTCTCACCTTTCTCACCTCTGAGTTTGCATTGGATGTCTCCATTCCTGCAGAACTCCCACAGGACCCACGGGACCTGGTTAGATTCCTCATAGCACGGGATTAAATATCCGAGTTGAAGGCAGGAGCAGACAGTACTTACAATGAGTGGTTTGCGGGAGTGGGCTGTCAGAGAAGAGCCTGAAAAATCTGATATGTCTGGGGATCCGTGGATTTATTTGTTAATTTATGAATACAAAACAACAATGATTATTTTATTTTACAATTAATTTATTTTTGATAACAATAAACAGAAAATACAAATTAAAAATGTGCACACAGCACGTGCATCAAATTACTCAATATTTAGAGCAGGCGTGGATATCAGAGGATGTGAAACTTGGACTGGAAAATGGGCAGTTTAGTAGTGGTGCACCGATCAGGAAATTTTAGGCCGATACAAATTTGTTATAACATTAAGATCGGCTGATACCGATTTGTTTTTGTTTTTTTAACAAAGATCGGCCGATACAAATTTTTTTACCACCAAGATCGGCCGATACCTATTTATGTATTTATTTATTTTTACACAAAGATCGTCCAATACCGATTTGTTTTTGTTTTTTTAACACCAAGATCGGCCGATACCGATTTGTTTTTTTTTTTAACACCAAGATCGGCCGATACCTATTTATTTATGTATTTATTTATTTTTACACAAAGATCGTCCAATACCGATTTGTTTTTGTTTTTTTAACACCAAGATCGGCCGATACCGATTTGTTTTTTTAACACCAAGATCAGCTGATACCTATTTATTTATTTATTTATTTTTACACAAAGATCAGCCAATACCGATTTGTTTTTGTTTTTTTAACACCAAGATCAGCCGATACCTATTTATTTATTTATTTTTACACAAAGATCGTCCAATACCGTTTTGTTTTTGTTTTTTTAACACCAAGATCGGCCGATACCGATTGTGAATTGCTAACATTTATGTGTATTGAAAACAGTTATGAATAGTTCTGTTGTCAATATCAAAAGGTCATTGTGATGCACTGGCAACCAGTAAAAACCTTGAGAGCATCACACACAGTAGAGATACTTTCAAAAATAAGAAAATATATCAATTACAAGCTCTAAAACTGCTCCAGTGAGAGAATATTAATATCTATGATTTGTTTACTGTCTTTGGCATTTTGCTGTAACACATCTCTAAGCAAATGCGTGAAGACCAACATTAATCTGATTTAAATTGGGATCCTCACAGAGATGAGTGACAGATATTGAGAGCATGCATGTTTGATTGACACCGTGAGTGAGCATAGTGAAGTTCTCCTGATCGCTCTGATTGTCACGACTCACGTTACATCACGTATACTCAGATTTCTATACGCATGTTTATTTATGGTTTAATTCATTTTTATACCCATTTGCAGTCTCTTTATTCTCTCCATGCTCACTGTGTGTAATTCTTACACATTTTTAAAAACAAACCTGCAGATTCATCTGAATAACAGCATGTCTGAAAGTTTAAATTTGTCAATGCTTAGAATTGCCAACAGTTCACCCTCCAGAGCTGAGCGAGCGCTCATTCATTAGAGGAGCGGTGAATGTGTGATTCCCTGCGCTGCGAAAAAGATCGGCCCTGATTCTAGGCACGATCACGAGATCACAGACTTAAGATAAAGATCGGCCGATTTAGATCGGTGGCCGATCGATCGGTGCACCCCTACAGTTTAGTGTTAAGAAATCAATCACAGGCAAGTCAGGTGGAAATCAGGTCACGTGTGTTCTGATAATAACGATAACAGAACCAATAAAACGTTCTTTGTGTACACCTCTTGTCTATTTTTATGGCTTTTGTCCTATGTGGAAAACACGTGTGGTTGTGAGAACGGGAGCGGTCGGGAAGGAAATCACTGCGGGCAGAGAGCGGGTGAACATGGAGTGCAATTCTGCGGGAGCGTCCAGGTGCGGGATAGAAACATGCGGGGGCGTGATGGGAAAAAAAAAACAGTCCTGCGCAGACCGCTAATTTGCATTCCTGCAATCAAAAATAAATTCTCATATTTTAGATTTTTGAAATGCGCTATAAAAATATATTGTTTAATATTACGCAATAAAACAAATATTGTTTCCAAACAGCTTTACAGAGAATCGTGTATACCAATTTTATTTTTATTTATTTTTTAATTCTTTTTTCGGCTATCAATGCGGTAAAATAATCGTATTTAAGCTAGTGATTTCAGAATGAAACGGTAATAATGTCCAATAGTGTCACAGCTTTTACACTTTTACTCTGAATTTTTTGGCGGAGCCCCTAGCATTCCCCAGACCCCAGTTTGAAACCCCTGTCCTAGATGAAAGTTTTGGAAAAGCTACTATAAAACTGTTGTTTGTCAAACTACATCAGAATAGTAGTTACAATTCAGTTGAGCGACCCTTTTTAGAAAGCACTTAGCTACATTACAAACTGCTAAAAGTAGCTAACTACATGCCATTGAAGCTAAGTGGCAATATCTTTTAAAACTGGCAGATTAATATTTTTTTCGCTTTTTTACTTGCACAAAACCAATGAGGATCATAACAGCATTAAACTATTGTAAAAGTATTTTTTATAAGCAATAAAAGTAGAAAAATAGACCAGTGTACACCATCATAAATCATAAATGCAACTAATAAAACTAGAAACGCTTTGATCTATGTGACTGAAGCATCAGGTCGAAAGCATTATAATGAACTGCAGAATTTTACTAAATAGTTCGAGGTGAAATGCCGCTCTATGACTTCTGCACAGTGTTCCTGTACAATGTTTTTTAACTGGTTCATTTAAATAAACCTGCTTCACTAAATGAATCAGATTTCCCATCATGCCATCCCGCTACACGTTGGATCTCATTACTGAAAAAGCAGCAGTATTTTGCAAGGAACGACTGCCCACACTACTGATGTTATTCTGATGAAAGTGTTAGTAACGTCACAACTATTAGTTAGCTGCTTTCCAGCACTGGTCGGTGATTTGTTGTTTGGATGGTGTGTGAGCGAACGGATTATCAGAAGAGTGTTTGAGGTGTGGTATGCATGTGTATGTCATCAGTCTCACTGCTCTCTCTCTCGTGTCTCTGAAGGCCAGCAGCGGTTCTGAGGTCTTAAGGAGCTGCCCTAAGAAAACTATTCTCCTCTCTTCCTCCTCTCCTTCATCTTCCTCATTCTCTTCATCGTTTGTTCCACACACACAGGTGACACTCTCTATACATCATCCCTTCCTCCACCTGTACTAACCTCACAGGGTCTGATTTTAACAGAACTCTTTTTCCGTATTTGAACTTTAACACGTGTCCTCTTAACAGTCTTCATCTGTGAATTGCCACTGAAAATTGCAAGTGTTTTTTTTCCCTTTCCAAAAATGGTTGATGCCGAGCACAGCATGATTGTTTTATTCACATGCTGAAATGTTGAATGATTAATTGAATAATGAAAGTATACTGTAGTAGAGTGATTTGTGTGGTATAGGAATGTGTTGTGGTATAATGATGATGATATTAATAGCGATTTATCTTGCTTAAGGAGCTACTGCCCTAAACAGCCACATTTGTTGAATTTGGATTGAAATGAGTGCATAGCAGTCAACTTGTGCTGAAATCCATGATTGCAGATTTACTTGTAATACAATGTATTGCACTTCTTCAATATTGCAAAACAACCACGTCCAGTTCTACTGATTGGCATCATCAGCTTTACATCTACCAGGCCATATAATAAGCATTTTTCTTTATTGGAAATACCTGGTGTGCACCAATACCATTCGTGCAAGTGATTCTGTTCTGAAAAATAGGGCCGATATTATTGACAGTGTTGGCAATAAAAAATTGCCTCCTTTTTTGTCCCTGTAATTTAACAAATCTAACGGTTATTAGAGTGATTAATCGACTATTCGGCCGATTATTTAATCAATTAATCGAGTAAAGTGAAGGTAATTTAAAGGTGTTTTTACGATACACTTTCATCCTCATTTATTTATTGTTAGTAAGTCAGTGTTTGATGCAACTCAAGACACAAGTTGAACTGTGGGTTAAGAGCTGTCGATTAATCTATGCAATAATCGGCCATATAGTCGATTAATTGCTCTAATAATCGTTAGATTTGTCGATTGTCAAAATACTCATTAGTTGCAGGCAGCCCTACTGACAACTACTGAGTACCTCTAGTTTGGATTGTTAACATGATTTTACTGTGATAAAATCACTTACTAACCGCATCTGTGGAAAGTTATAGACAATTTTACAACTTTGTTGCCATGACGATGTAACACAGAAAACCCTAAAATGACCCGTTCAACTTTACAGCTCAAATAATACGAATTAAGTAAGTGCTTTTATTAAATTATAAGCTTCACATTTCTGCCTTTTAAACCCTCCAAAAATTGGCCCCATTGACTTCCATTGTAAGTGTCTCACTGGAACACAGATTTGTGCTTTTTTTTTTTTAAAGAAAAGGAGGGAAGAGTCAATTAATGGTTGGGGTAATCAACATTATGACACACATGCTGGCGATTGAGCTTAACTTGTATTGAACCCGGAATATTCCTTCAATAAAAATCCTGCATTTCTCTGGGTGATTTTGTTTTACAAGCACCTTAATTGTGAACTTGCATGTGTTTGTGACTGATCAAGTAGCTTGTTTTGAAGAATTTCTTTATAACTATAAAACTGAACCGCAAGCCCGTGAGCACTAAAACTCTGAAATGGTGTTCAAAATGGTTTAAACTCATTTGTATTTGAGTGAAATGTTATCAGACTCTCCATTTACAGGAAGTTAGCCTGCCTAATGTGGACGAATTAGAGCCAATACACATCCCTAGCATTCAAGAGAGAGCTGAGACTCTAATCACTAAGTTTACAGGCAAACCTGAGAGGAAGAACAAGCCACAGGTAGAGGAACTCCAGAGAAACACCGCATGCTTACTAACTGAAGAATGGTGGAATTTGAGAGCGTAATGACACAATTGGTTTTCTTTTTGAGTTTTGACCTTGCATTATCAAAGATTTGCACTCTTTCCATGTATATGGACATTAATAGCTATCTTTTTCTTCATCTAAATCCTGTGCAGGTGATGAAAAAGCCATCACGGTTCTTTATTGAGCAGTGGCTTTTGACCCACGGGTTCAGTCCTGAGCAACCCCTCCTGCCCTCTGACCCCCTGCATCAGGTATCCCTGAGATAAGCATGGGTGTTTAAATCTAACTTATGATGGTTTGAATGCCTTCGCTAATGCAGAGTATTTTCAGTCTTTTTTTTGGGGGGGGGGGATTTTCTCCCCTTTTTCTCCCCAATTTGGAATGCCCAATTCCCAATGCGCTTTAAGTCCTCGTGGTGGTGAAGTGATTCGCCTCAATCCGGGTGGCGGAGGACGAATCTCAGTTGCCTCCGCGTCTGAGACCGTCAATCAGCGCATCTTATCATGTGGCTTGTTGAGCGCGTTGCCACGGGGACATAGCGCGTGTGGAGGCTTCGCTATACTCCGCGGCATCCACGCTCAACTCACCACGCACCCCACCCAGAGCGAGAACCACATTATAGCGACCACGAGGAGGTTACCCCATGTGACTCAACCCTCCCTAGCAACCGGGCCAATTTGGTTGCTTAGGAGACCTGGCTGGAGTCACTCAGCATGTCCTGGATTTGAACTCACGAATCCAGGGGTGGTAGTCACCATCAATACTGGCTGAGATACCCAGGCCCCCCTTCAGAGTCTTTCTGAATGGAAATGGAAAACTTAGAGGGCATTCACGCTTTTGTGCATGTCATCGAAACTGGTGAATTTTTTTTATTTTTTTCCTTTTCCTATAGTAGTGACTAAAAGTGTCTCTCTCATAGGAGAGGGAGTTTTTGCGATCTGATGATCATGTGCCTTTACACGTCCCCAGCGTTCAGGAGAGAGCAGAGAGGTTCACCTCTCAGTTTAAAGACAAACCAGCAAAACCAAAGGTGATTTCAAGTCCTGAAAACATACAGTGCAATTCAAACATGCAATCTTGTTTATAATGGTTATTTTCTGCCCTGCCCTTATGTACACGGCTACGAACTTTGTTAAAAAAAATAATATTGGGAACAGTTTGCAGTAAGATTGTTTTAAGTAAATTAGGTAGAGTGTCATGAAGTAACAATGAACAACAATTTCACAATGAGCAGTGTTTTAATGTTGGCTTCATGAGCATTATAGAGTTCTGGTTTTCTTTCCAGTTGCCTGTTTTTGCTTGCTGATCTTCTAAGTCATCAATGCCGATGATGCATTGAGATGTTTCTCAGATATTTCTATCATTCCACGTTTCCCTCACTCCTTTTCTGTCTTTCTCTGCCTCTTTCAAAGTCAAAGAGAAAGCCGTCACACTTCTTCATAGAGCAGTGGTACAGAGCGTGTGATGTGAGCTCTGATAGCCCACGCTTCTCACCCGGCTCTTTCCGGCAGGTAGCAACGATGCACACAATGACCGTTGTGCTCTCAAGCCGAGTGTGTTTCTCTAACACTTTCAAACACGCTCTTAAGCTGCCTTTTCACTGCATCCGACGGGCGATAGGCCCAGAAGTCAGTCCAATGGAGAGTCACACGAGGGCTGCGTGGGCTTGCAACCATCTCCGGATGTGACATTTTCAGATCCGATTTGAGCTTTGGCTGCGTTGAAATATTTCAACATGTGCAACAAGACCATATGCGACCACCCGACTGGATGTGATGTATTCATGCAAAACTATTAGCGCGAAGTGAGAAGTGACCTAAACTTTATACTAAATGCCTGCTACTAATGAAGTTTGGAAAATTATGAACGTGGAAGTCAGAAATGATTGTTTATTGTTTTTCTCCCAATTTGGAATGCCCAATTCCCAATGTGCTCTCGTGGTGGCGTAGTGATTCGCCTCAATCCGGATGGCGGAGAATGAATCGCAGTTGCCTCCGTGTCTAAGACCGTCAACCCGCGCATCTTATCACGTGGCTTGTTGAGCGCGTTGCCACGGAGACATGGCACGTGTGGAGGCTTCACGCCATCCACCGGTGCAACCACGCTCAAATCACCACGCGCCCCACCGAGAAGAACCACATTATAGCGACCATGAAGAGGTTACCCCATGTGACTCTACCCTCCCTAGCAACTGGGCCAATTTGGTTGCTTAGGAGACCTGGCTGGAGTCACTCAGCACGCCCTGGGATTCAAACTAGCGAGCTAGCGAACTCCAGGGGTGGTAGCCAGCGTATTTTACCACTGAGCTACCCAGGCCTCCCTCAAAAAGCATTTCTTTATTACAGTAAACATGATTAAATGTGTACGTTATTTATTTCTGCACAAGCAAAATCTACATATTTAAAATCACATCTATGAATTTCTGGATTTAATTGAATTGATTCGTTTGGTGCTTCTCCCTTAATGAATAAAATCAACTGCGAGCGACATGACAGTTCTTCACGACTGCCACTAGAGGGAGAAATAGACAGTTGAACGCAAATGTTGGAGACGGTGAAAAGGTGGCTTTAATAAAGGAGCTGGTGTGTCAGGTTATGAACATCCTACTTTGCAAGGTTTTATTCCATAGAATTCTCTTCCTGCACTCTTCACATGTCTGTTACCAGATGTGTGTATGAGAGTGTGAAGTGGGTGATTTTCTGTCTGTTTGGATTTAACCTGTATAGAGTGCAACAGTGCCCGCTCACTTTTTCAGTCATCTTGGTTCCAGAAGTGTCCATTGGGATTTCATAAAATCCTTCATAAGAGTTGTTTACCATGAACCAAACCAACCAGCTCTGAGGTGAATCACAACATTGCAAACTTTGATTAAAAGTAAAACGTATTTGAAAATCAGATAAAAAGACAAAGATACAAGACTACTTTAAAGGGTTCACCCAAACATTAAAATTCTCATTATTTACTCACCCTCATGATATCTCAGATGTGTATGACTTTCTTTCTTCAGCAGACTGTTGCACTCTATTCATGTGCATAAAAACTATCTTTGGAAACTCTAACCTGAATGTTGGATGTTAATAACTAATAACTTGATATTGGAGGTAGACCAATATATGTGTGTTATCGATTAATCAGTGCCGATAGTTGCTTTTTGGACCCATCGGTTATTGACAAAATTTGTTTATGCCTTATCAATAAACCTCATCTGGTGAAATACATCTACAAAACTCTTCATCTGGTGATTATATAGGCTATAAAAAGCTTAATTTGGTAAATACTTAAAGAACATTGTAATGGGGTCAAGTGTCTTTCATTTAAAATAAGAGTCCCCAGTGTATTAAGGCCTTGTTTAAAGTTTAACGCATTAAACCTGAATTTTTCTGGTTATTATTGGGATTTTTAAAAAAAACTTCTCCCAATTTGGAGTGCCCGATTCCCAATGCGCTCTAAGTCCTCGTGGTGGTGTAGTGACTCGCTTCAATCCTGGTGGCAGAGGACGAATCCCAGTTGCCTCCGCGTCTGAGACCATCAATCCGTGCATACCACTAATCACGACCACGAGGAGCTTACCCCATGTGACTCTACCCTCCCTAGCAACCGGGCCAATTTGGTTGCTTAAGAGACCTGGCTGGAGTCACTCAGCACGCCCTGGATTCGAACTAGCGAACTCCAGGGGTGGTAGCCAGCGTCTTTACCACTGAGCCACCCAGGCCCCCATTATTGGGATTTTGGTTGCACAATAAACTGCTTTTGGGATTTTATTATCTTAAGAATCTTGTAGACTCAGTGGCTGTGCACATCATTTAAAGGAAAGGCTAAGCATCTTATTTTTTTTTGTCATTTTATAAATTGTAAAAAAAAAAAGATGAATCTCTTATCAGCCTTTTCCAACATCTTAGTTATCGGTTTCGGCAAAATCCACTATCGGTCGACCTCTACTTGATATGTCACAAGGTAATGAATTTGAGTTTGCTTTGAAACATGTGGATTGTTATAACATGGGTAATATTTCAGGAGACACCGATAAATAGGCATCACTGTTACAACTGCTCATTCAGAATGTCATAGAAACTTGCGAGTAGATTCTTCAGACTTGGGCCAGTAAACAAACACCTGTTTTTGCAAGTTTTGCACGGTCTTCAAAACATGTGTGAAGTTCTTCATTTTGTGTTTTTGCAACTTGTGCCTTCTCTCATCTACACATCTGATCAACCAAGCATGCTAGAACATCATTTAACTTGTTACTCTTTTAATTCTTCACTGTCCTGAAACGCATACAGTCTTTCTGTCATCTTTCGACTTTGACTATTTTGGTTTTAGCAATAGCTCCATTTCTTTTGTACTATAATTTTTTTCTTCCCTCGTCCATTCTTTTGTCTGTTCACTATCTGTAGCATTATGTGAAGATGTGCACAGGGGGTGTGAGCTCACTGGCTGAGCAAATAGCCGATCAGCTTCAGGCTCAGGATGACCCCAGGCCCCTTCTTGAGAAAAGGGATTTGGTAAGAATTATGGGTACTGTAGGTTTGGCATATAGCGCATAGTGCGATCTGCATAGCACATTTCACCCGTTTACCAACAGATGCACAGAACTTGACTGCTTTACTACAGTATGTAAGCTACTTTAGGATTTAGTTTAGTTGTTTTTTTTTATCCTAAGTATTTTAATATAAAGTATGCAGTGTCAAAAGGGTTGATCCAGACTACAAACTAGTGTTTATTACTCCCATGTGCTGTGTTGAACAACTCCTAGAAGCATCAGATAGATGTGTCACTCCAAATTATGCCATGTTTTGGTGTATAAGTGCTGCCTTTTTTTCTCTGTATTTCTCCATGTCCTGTCCATTTGGGTGCCTCGTGTTTTTACAGGAAAGGTCCTGATCTAACATGTCTCATCTCCGCAGGGTTCCTTGCGTAAGGAGTTTCCTCAGAACATCGGCGGCAGTGATGTGTGTTTCTTCTGTCAGAAACGGGTCTACGTGATGGAACGTCTCAGCGCAGAGGGAAAGTTCTTCCATCGCAGCTGCTTCAAATGCGACTACTGCGGTACCACCCTCCGTCTGTCCTCGTACGCCTTCGACGTGGAGGATGGTACGAAATACAAGCAAGACAAAACGACAAAATCAGGATGAATATTTAATATCTATTTATTTTAAACACATTTTGCATGGTGACGTGTTTTTTTTTTTCTCTGCTTTGAACAATGGTGGAACTAATGCTGCTGATGTGAATGTGTGTTTTTGCTCTTGCAGGGAAGTTTTACTGTAAACCGCACTATTGCTACCGACAGTCTGGTCTGGCACAGAGGAAACGGCCTGCGCCCGCTCCAGCTCCAGTAAAACCAAAGGTACCTACCTGACCAGTTTAAAACGTCTCTGGTTTTGTTTACGGGTGTTTCTTCAACTTCAGGCACTCTCATGTCCCCGGGGTGGATTTATTTATATATATATATATATATATATATATATATATATATATATATATATATATATATATATATATAAATGTATTATTTATTTTTATTTTTTTACTTCTTCCTTTTTTTTTTTTTTTTGGTACTTTTCAAATGCCTTTTATGTATCCACTTTTTTCCTGGGGGTCTTACTGGGGAAACGGATGTGGGTGCGACTTCCACCAGAAGTCATCCTATAGCAGGGGTGTCCTAACTTTTTCCACTGGGGGCCAGATACAAAAAGAAATTAAAGGTGCAAGCAGCAATGCGGATTCCTCCTCAAAACTGCAAATTATGTAAAAATTGACATGGTAGAGACGTGTACTTCACACATGTACACAACATTTCATTAATTTATTATTAAACATTGCAAGAGTCTTCATATGAACTGATGATTGAATCAAAGTATCGGTTTTATGACTAGCGGATTTGTAAAGCATTATTTTAGCGTTAGCGATAAATAATAGTAAACTGTAATTCTGTCATCTTTTGTCATATCAAGGTGAAATTTCGCACAGTACTTCAGAGTGATGTCATCTTGAAGCCTGTTAAGTTGGAAAAAACATTAGTCAAAATGGCATTAGATTTTTTGGACATATGGATATTGAGACAATGTGAACATTTACATAAATGCGCACCTTTCAGACATTTTGTATTGTATTCATTTTTGCTCAATATCCGATTGAAAGACATGAATCCTACACATACATACTGAGTTTCAAGTCAATTGGAGCTATGGTTCAGGAGGAGTAGATTTGTGTAGTTTTGGACAAATTTGTATTGTACAGGAAAATCCATCATGGCGGACTTTATGGGTTCTAGAGGCTTTTTTGTTCCTCATGAGAAATGAGGCATATATACCAGGTTTCAGAAATTTTGGACTTATGGGGTGGAAATGGCATCACTTTGAAAATGGACAAATTGGGGCGTGGCCTGTAGCGCCACCTATAGGCTCACGTGGGCCATTTTTAGTGTGGTAGTTACTCGTGGCCTGTAGTATCAATGTGCCAAATTTCAAAACTTTTCAACAAGGAGATCTTGAGTTATTGGACAATTTAGAGCTACAGGAATAATAATACTAACAAAAACAATAGGTTTCCTCCTACCGTAGGAATCCTAGTAAGGTGTTGCAGGCTCATCATTGTAATAATTTAAAACAAAAGGCTAGATGCAACTAGATTGCCACTATTGCATCATATACTTAATATTAATATGAAACTTTTAATGCTGAAATAGAACAGTGATGCAGGATCAGAAATTAAGTGGGGCAAAAAATGCCCTGGTGTCTATTTTTTTATTTAAACTGTCTGATATAGTTCATAACATTTCTTCTTTAAGAGTAGCATTACACATTACGACATATGTTTTGAAAATTATACGGTACATTTTTATATGTTTAGAAAGTGTCCCCATAAACATAACAAGAAAAGAAAATTAAAGCAGCGTGCAATTATTTGCCCTTTTATTGAAAAGTTAATTTCTGACTATAATCAAAAGTAGTCACGTTTTGCTGCTTTGACGTGATTCAAGAAAGTACTCATTTATTTATTATTAGTAATTCAATCGTAGTTTCTGTTCTGTTGTTACTTGTTACAAATAAAAATTTTATTTTGATTATAATTTTGATTTTAACTTGATCAAAATGATTGCGCTCCCTTTAACTTGGTTGATGCGCAAGTGCGAGCTGAGCGGCGCAGGCAGAGATGCGCGAGTGTTTTGGGTGCTCTCTTATGTTCTAACTCGCAAATGGCACTGAGAAGTCAGCAAATAATTTTTCATGTTTCAATGAAACATCAGAACGAACCAAGTAAACTTCCCAATGCTAAAGAGGACGTTGTATGAATGTGTGATTGGCTCGCGCGTCTCTGTGCGTGCTCAATAAACTGCGATAGCTCTACTCCGTTGAACAATATGATGTGTGATATTGGAACATTTATCGAGAACGAGTACATGAGCTAAGTATCTAACCTGATAGCAATACTTTCACATACTGAATGCATCATTCTTTTTGCTTGGCGCTTCATCCGTGGAAATCTGGAGGATTCCAAATTCCTGTTGAACTTTGCCAATGAATGAAGCTTGTGGCAGCTAAAGAGAACGCACTAGTAGAGGCAATGCACTGTGAAATGTGGCTGCACGTGATAGTGACATCCAGTGTTCAGAATATGAATTTCACAATTTCTCAAAAGTGGGCCAAATTCTGTTCTATTTCTTAATTCTTTTGCAGGCCACATCAGAGCATTTAGGAGGCCGTAGTTTGGACACCCCTATCCTATAGCATTCAATAGCTTCGGCTGCAGACCGAATTTTAGACCCTGTTTAGGGTAACTACTGTAACTTCTGTTAAGACACGATGATCAGATCACAAATGGTCAGTGATAAATATGTAAACTGTGCAAAACGTTTTGTCATTGGATCACAATAACACACGCTTGCATTAAATTTCATATGCATCTGGGAGAAACAGCGCGCTGGTTTTGTTTGCACTTTCTTTGTCTTTTATGACTTTTTTGCGGTTTATTATCGTTCAGTACGGATGTAGTGTTTGATGTACGTCCTCATGAAATCATGCACGCTCTCCTCAAAATCCCAACACCGCAGCGAAAGAATGAATGGACGTAAGCCGCAACAACAACTGATACTTGACAACGGAAGTAACGGCCACATTTTGCACTAAGCATCATGGGACATTGGAAAAAGGTGGATAGATTTGTTATATTCTAATCTGTTTTAGCCTTGTCGTAGACCTTCAAAATTAAACAATGAAAATCCATTAAAAAATACTAATTATTACATGTTTAAAAGTATGATCATCTAAACAAAGAGTGAAATAAACATGAAGCATTTCAATATTTATTCTATGAAATAATTTTTATCACACTGTTCCACAGTTGTGGTGTCATTTCTACCACACCAAACTATTTTGCCCCTAATAAAGTTTAGTCAAAAGTTAGTGTAGATAATCAAGTGGACAAAAGTGTGAGTGAAGAGCATGCAATATGAGACAAAACAAAGAAAAATCAAGGGAAATATCACTGAACAGAATATTTGATCAATCAAGCTGTGATTTTGCCGAATGATGTAAAAAGTGTGAAAATATGATTTAATTGTGTGCATTTAGGATGCATCAAATTTTAGCTAAATAATTAACCTTAGCAAGAAAAAAGATGTTAATATCATTTCCATCAGCGTCATTTCCAGCACATAATATAACTCGATACAGAATTTGAGAAGCAAGTTTGAAGCAGTCTGATCCACAGATGCGTGCTTTTATCTTACCCCTGTTTACAGTGGCACACAAAATTGATGATTGAATTGATTTTGAGCAGTTATAGTAACAATATATTTGATGAATCTGTTTTTTGTTTTGGTCATAGGAGCCCCAGGTGTCGGCCGTAAACCACAACGCAGTGGACGCCACGGGCCAAGCCGTAACATCTCAAGCACCTGTGGAGCGCCGTCCCTCAGGTACCCACCTTTCCTCTTTAGGCCCTGTCCTGTACCTCTCTCGAGGAGTAGAGGGCACACTGCACTCGTTGCGCTGGGTGATGTCCTGGACCCGCCACCAGGTGGCACACAATCCCTTTGGTTCCCCTTTCCTGCTCGCCTACTGCATCTATCTCCTGTCCTGCTTTACTCTAAACATCCTGCTCAGTGTTCTCTAGCATGACCCCTTCCTGTCTCTGAGCTAACCAGGCACTTCCTGCCCGCATCTGCTGTGACTTCCTGTGACCTTGTGCTTGTCGGTTGTACCTTAATTATGTCACAAATGATTGAATGTATTGTATGGGTATTGTTCAGAAAAGTGCATCCTAATCCGGTTTCTTCGGATATGAGTAAACCATCCAGACAAAGCAATGGCAATTAAGTGTGTTAATGATTTATTTAAATAATTGTGACAAAATTCTTAAACATGTGAAATGGCTCAAACGGTAACAGATGTCTAAGTAACGTCAATGCTATTTAAGTAACTTCATAAGTATTATAAGAATGAAGCCTTTTTGCCTGCATGTGTTGTGTACATGTAATGAATATTTGATTGTTGTTTATTTATTGCCTGTTTTTGCATTTAAGCTAAAACCCTCTCCTTTCTATCTCTCTGCTGTGTTGATCTTTGATAATGCCTTGAATTTTGTGATTGTAATTTCTGATCTGTGCACCTTTTGTGATGTAGTGCTTGTGATTGGTCGACTCTGTAAGCTTTACCTTTCCCCTCTCCTATCAGAGCAGCTTATTGCTGATCTAGTGGCTGTGATTGGTCTACTCTTCCATCTATCTTTGCATCTCCTAATTCTCCTCTGCACATTAACTCCGCTGCTTGTGGCATCTGTCATGTGTTCATCACGGAGAATGATTGGCAGTGCAATGCTATCGAGTTAATGCTACTTAGTGTAAAATGTATGGGTGCTAGATTATTTAAAGCAGATTAACAAAAGTTGTATTATAGGAAGATATACAAGATAAAATACAGTACAATAGAGGTAAATTATCGTACCTCCTTTTCATTTAAAAAGCAAAAATCTCGGGGGGCCTGGGTAGCTCAGTGGTAAAATACGCTGGCTACCACCCCTGGAGTTCGCTAGTTCGAATCCAGGGCGTGCTGAGTGACTCCAGTCAGGTCTCCGAAGCAACCAAATTGGCCCGGTTGCTAGGGAAGGTAGAGTCACATGGGGTAACCTCCTCGTGGTTGCTATAATGTGGTTCTCGCTCTCGGTGGGGCGCGTGGTGAGTTGAGCGTGGTTGCCACGGAGAATAGCGTGAAGCCTCCACATGCACTACGTCTCCACGGTAACACGCTCAACAAGCCACGTGATAAGATGTGCGGATTGACGGTCTCAGACGCGGAGGCAACTGAGATTCGTCCTCCGCCACCTGGATTGAGGCGAGTCACTACGCCACCACGAGGGCTTAGAGCGCATTGGGAATTGGGAATTCCAAATTGGGGAGTTAAAAAAAAAAAAAAAAACACAAATCTGTGTTCCAGTGAGATACTTACAATGGAAGTCAATCGGGCCAATTTTTGGAGTTTTTATTTATTATTTTATTTTTTTATTCGGAACGGCCAATTCCCAATTGTTGACCACGCGCCCCACCGAGAGAGTGAACCACATTATAGCGACCACGTGGAGGTTACCCCATGTGACTCTACCCTCCCTAGCAACCGGGCCAATTTGGTTGCTTAGGAGACCTGGCTGGAGTCGCTCAGAATGTGGGTTTAAAGGCAGGAATGTGAAGCTTATAATTTTATAAAAGCGCTTACAATTATTCGTCTGTTAAAACTCATGCATTATTTGAGCTGTTGTGTAAATATTAATTCTTAGTCATTTTAAGGTTTTAGGGTTTGTTGACATTATATTGTCATGGCAACGAGTTGTAAAATTGGATGTAACCACTGATATATAATATAGAACTGGATTGCTCATGCCGTCATATCAGTGAAGCCACTGCGCTGCCATGTAATAAATCATCTCATTTCAGCGAGTAAACATTAGTCATTCAATCATCGATTTTATATCTGAAATCTGCATGCACATCCTTACAACGCAAACGTCCTTCACATGTAATTACTAAATTAAATTCGGGAATTTTTCCTGTTTCTTGAAAGTCCAAGCGAGTATATCTGTGTCAAACAGTATCCACCACTAACAAACTTCATCAGTGAACAGATCAGCTGAATGTAAACAAGTTCACTGAAACTGAGGTAAGATACAAACAGACGTTTTTAGACGTATTTATTGTGAACATCCAAGTTACTTGTTTTATGTTTACATTCTCACGGTCACTTAAATAAGGGTGTACTCTCACTAGGCCCGGTTGCCTTGTACTGTGCCCAAGCACGAATGTCCCCCCCTCCCCACTCCCTCGCTGGCCTGCACTCACTTTGCACTTTACGTTCCGGGCCTGAGCACGCGTTCGTCATTACGATGCGACTCTGTGTTTTGAAGAAAACAGGAAGAAAAGCGCTTTCACAGAGCACAATGGAACGTTACTTTGTGAGTTATTTTGAGTCGTTTGGGGCATGGTGACACATGACCTTGTCACCTCATTGCTCAATGGTTCTTTGGTTTCCATGAGCAAGAAGATAGTCACGAATTTTACCAAATATCTCTTAGTTCTTGTGTGTTGTATCCAGTTGTTCCTGTATACACTCGTCAGCCCAAATTTCCAGTAAACACCTATGGAAACACCTGTGCCGTAGACCAAATTGATCCCTTTGCCCAGTCGCATCATTGATGTCATGTTTCGAGTTCCGTGCTTGGTCACGGTTCGCGATCACACTAGATGCGCACCGTGCCTAAGCCAACTGAACCATGCCCGAGCCCACCTCTTCAAACGGGCCAAGGCACGGTTCAGTGTACGGAGCGATCACACTAGTCAAACGAATTGGACTTTGGTGGTCAAACGTGCTCGAGCACAGTATAGATTGCCTCGTGAGTACACCCTAAGAGCGGTCTCTCCCTCTCCCTCTCTCTCCCTCTGTGTCTATCTCTCTCTCTCTCTCTCTCCCTCTCCCTCCCTGTCTCCCTCTCCCTCCCTCTCTCTCTCTCTCTCTCTCTCTCTCTCTGTTCCTCTCCCTCTGTGTCTCTCTCTCTCTCTGTGTCTCTCTGTCTCTCTCTGTCCCTCTCTCTCTCTCTCTCTCTCTCTCTCCCTCTCTGTCTCTCTGTTCCTCTCCCTCTGTGTCTATCTCTCTCTCTGTGTCTCTCTGTCCCTCTCCCTCTGTGTCTCTCTCTCTCTCTCTCTCTCTCTCTGCTCTCTCTCTCTCTCTCTCTCGCTCTCCCTCTCGCTCTCCCTCTCTCTCTCCCTCTCTCTCTCCCTCTCGCTCTCTCTCTCGCTCTCTCTCTCTCTCTCTCTCGCTCTCGCTCCCTCTCTCTCTCCCTCTCGCTCTCCCTCTCTCTCTCTCTCTCGCTCTCTCTCTCTCTCTCTCTCGCGCTCTCTCTCGCTCGCTCTCTCTCTCTCTGTCCCTCTCCCTCTCTCTCTCCCTGTCCCTCTCCCTCTCTGTCTCTCTCCCTCCCTCTCTGTCTCTCTCTCTCTCTCTCTCTCTCTGTCTCCTCTCCCTCTCTGTCTCTCTCTCTCTCCCTCTCTGTCTCTCTCCCTCCCTCTCTGTCTCTCCCTCCCTCTCTGTCTTTCTCTCTCTGTCTCTCCCTCTCTCTGTCTCTGTCTCTCTCTCTATCAAACCAGCAGAGAGGGAGACACACAAAGCTGGTTAAAATGAAACTGATACGCTAGGTTTAAATGGCAAACGAACATGTATTTATGACATGTATCCATGTATGACAACAGCGAGTGCTTCAAGATGCATTTAAGACGATTTAGAAATCCCAGTCTGATTTTTTAAAAGTCCCATTTGGGAGTAAGGACGTATTGTCACCCTAAACAAGCAGATATTACTGCTTTTCCTACTTACAACTTGATAGACAGACACTGATAGACTGAACACCGGGGCAGGTCATCGCGATCCGCGTGTATCTTCTCCCTCGTAACAAATATTATCAATAACGAGCTAATTAAACATGTCACTCGAGGGGGCGAAATGCAACTGTCGTATCCGCAGGTCAGAGATGGTGAAACGGGGGCGTTTTCACCTGTCATTGATGCTCTATGAGAGTTTGGGCATACCAGTGCATCAGGAATCATACATATGCATCAGATGACCATGGCAATATTTTATTGGTTATTGATCATAATTCAGTTTCCGTCAGTTCTTCATTGGGAATTGCATGCTTCACACCTCTAACCACTTCCAACACAATCATGAATTTTTATGTTCAATTACATGCACAAATTGTTCTCATTGGCTTGATTTGGGCTTTAGGATTTCCTTAATGGGATCAATTAAAATTAGACATGCACATGTCCACCTGTTCATTAATATTAAAAGATAAAAAAAATACATAGTACATTTTGCTGCAATATTACCTTATAGGATGGGAAAAGGCAAGGTAACCAAATCTTGTATTTATTATGAGGATGTATTTAAGAGTATTGTACTGAGAACATATTTACATTTTAAATGTGATATCACGACAGCTAAATATTGTGTAAATAAAAAGCTAAGAGTTATTGCTTTGACTGTGTTTTTCTTGTTTTTCCACTGCTAAAAATACAGAGTGTAAATGAACAGCCATATGTGCAAATGTTTTCACTTGAAAAAAGACAATTTAGAGCAAAAATGAAGCTGAGGTGGGTGGACATTTGATTTGAACCATTTTAAAAGGGTTTATAATGTACATACGCTTCTGTACCGAGACTTGCTGCTTTACATTGAACAAACAAGGCTTTATTGGAGTCATTTTCTAGTTGTGGTTATAATTATGCAAATTTACCAGCATGATGACTGCATAGTCATTTCTTACATTAATGGCATTATCTGTTTTTTTTCCTGCTTGTTTTTCTCTTTGTTCATCACGGGGTCAGAGGTGAACGGGGTGGTGGAGCCCAGCGTGGCCAAGCGTCTGAAAGGCACTCCAGAAAGAATCGAGCTGGAGAACTACCGTCTGTCTATGATGAGAGAGGAGGAGCTGGAGGAGGTGCCGGAGGAAACGCTGGCAGAACACAATCTCAGCAGTGTGCAGAACAAAAACACAGATGTGGGGGAGGGATCCAGGTATGTCTTCTCATGGCGCCAAACTTACAAAATGAGTCACTGGCACCGAAACTCAAACATTTAGGAGCCAAATGGCTGTTTTTAGTCTCCAAATCACATAATTGCTCGATTTAGATTGTTGTTCAGAGACTAGATAGAAAGCAGAATAAAAGGTGTGTGTGTGTGTGTGTGTGTGTGTGTGTGTGTGTGTGTGTGTGTGTGTGTGTATATAGTATGCATACATACTGTACACAGTTGTGAACTCGATTCGCTAAGAATATTGGACATCATGGCTCGCGCGGTGTTTGTTGTTGCCTGCAGTGAGCTCATCTCAACAGCGGTGCGTGGTTCATTCAGTATGAAGAGTATTAGGGGAGATACAGAACAGTTCATTTGTTTTCAGTGTAAATATCTGTCACTCCTGCAGTAGTTCAGAGTCTGATATGGAGGAAGAGGATGAAGAGCCAGAAGAGGCCGGGCCGTCTGATCTGGGTGGAGTGCCCTGGAAGGAGGCTGTGGAGCTCCACGCTAGGCTAAAAGGAGGAAGTGACCCTGAGGCAGCAGAAGACGAGGATGAGGATGAGGAAGATGAGGATGAGGAAGAGTCGTCGTCAAGTGATGGTAAGCTGTGATTGTGATAATGCTGTTTTCATTATGGCTATGGGATTACCTAATGTGAACAAAATCACAAGGAATAATGAGAATATGATGGCCTGTTTGAAGGAAGAATGTCCTTTTTATTAACAGTGGATCATTTTGACATGCTTGGAAGTCTGTAATGTGGTCTCCTTTCCTCTGTCCACTTCATGTCATATCTTTGTGACATCTGATTAGATAATATATGTTTGCCAGTGGTCTCATATTCAGAGACAATTTTAACATTGAATTTTCCTCTTTGAATTAAACTTTTCTGATGAAAAATGCGAGACAAGATTTCAGAAGAACCTCAAAGCTTCACCCACAGATATGTAAAAGTGTGCGATGAATCTGTCATGAGTAAGACGTGAATCATTCGGAGATTTTAAACCTGTTTGCACTCGTGTGCTCCTGTTATTGGCATTTTTTGATGTTTACAGCATCTTTGGCAAATTAACTAGCTTTCTTTTCCAACTGTACGTCTTTCATAAAAATAACCTTTGATAACTTTCTTTGACAGTAAGAATCAGGTTAACATTTTAATTAATTTAAAAACATATTTGATAAACTAACGATCAGGTAAGGAATAATTGCTTACAAAGGTTTAAAAGTTGTATTGTGTATTGATAGAACGATATACCGGCCAAATAATTGGGCAGATATTTGGAAGTTTTGAAATTGCTGACATCAGCCATTGAAAAAAACGTATCGGGCACTGACTTTTTTTTTTTGTACCCAATAAAGCAAGTTTTTTCCACAACAAAAGTCCTGAATCTATTAATACTATTATTGAAGTATTCAGTATTTCTGTCTCTGACTGATATGGCAGATTCTTTGTGTGTGTGTCATCCTGTACTCTCAAAATATTATTTTTCCATCTTTTCCCTGTAACTTCTCTTGATTCTCTGCTCTGTCTTTCCATTGTTTGTGTGCGTGTTTGTGCTTGTTTGTGCGTACGTGCGTGCGTGTTTGCGGGTGTCTGTGCGCGTGTGTGGTTGTGTCTATGTCTGTGCGCGGGTGTCTGTGCGCGCGTGTGGTGTGTGGTTGTGTCTGTGCGCGGGTGTCTGTGCGCGCGTGTGGTTGTGTCTGTGTCTGTGCGCGCGTGTGGTGTGTGGTTGTGTCTGTGTCTGTGCGCGCGTGTGGTTGTGTCTGTGTCTGTGCGCGCGTGTGGTGTGGTTGTGTCTGTGTCTGTGCGCGGGTGTCTGTGCGTGCGTGTGGTGTGGTTGTGTCTGTGCGCGGGTGTCTGTGCGCGCGTGTGGTTGTGTCTGTGCGCGCGTGTGGGTGTGTGGGTGTGTCTGTGCGCGCGTGTGGGTGTGTCTGTGCGCGCGTGTGGGTGTGTCTGCGCGTGTGGTGCCTGTGTGGTTGTGTCTGTGTCTGTGCGCGCGCGTGGTTGTGTCTGTGTCTGCGCGCGCGTGTGGTTGTGTCTGCGCGCGCGTGTGGTTGTGTCTGCGCGCGCGTGTGGTTGTGTCTGCGCGCGCGTGTGGTTGTGTCTGCGCGCACGTGTGGTTGTGTCTGCGCGCGCGTGTGATTGTGTCTGCGCGCGTGTGTTGTGTTGGGGTATTTGTATGGGATGATAGCAGGAGAGTATTTCCCCTGGCAGAGAGAGATTCAGTCAGGTCTTTGGCTGGAGAATCTCACAGATGAAGAGGATACGGGTAGATTTAAAGGTAGTCATGACTATGGATGCGTTTGACTTCAACACACTGATTATAACCCCATCAATGACTGGACCATACTGTCTTAATCTAACAACAATTGCTTGCGTTTTCCCCGCATTTCCTTTTTTTTTTTTTTTCTCTCATTCCAGATTTTGGTTGTATATTAGCAGCTCTGCCTTGTAGAAGTCAGCATGAAATCATAATTTACATTCCTGGCCTGTTTGTACAGAATTTAAAAAATGTCTGTCTTCGTATTCTTTCATAGTAATGCAATGGCATGCTCCGCCTCTAAAACGATTTTCCTTTTCAACTGATGTCACCCGGGTAGTGTAGACAGGGAACACGTTAACAAATAGCCAAATAGCTTTTTTTGAGTTTTCTCAATTCAGATTCATAAGCTTTCGATTCGATATAGATTCAAATGGGCGTATTTCAATTATAATGTCCATTTTTCTTTTTATATGAAACATTTCTCAGCTAAATATTTGTACAGGGGACCTTCGAACTAGGTATATTACAAAGATGATAATTTTATAAATTATTCGTTTTTCATCAAATTGGTTATTTTAGCTTTTTTTAAATTATTTATTTATTTATTTATTTTTTATTATATATATAAATCCTTGTGTTCCATAAATATGATGTCTTGAAATTGCATATATTTTTATATATATATATACACACTATATTAGGGCTGTCAGTCGATTACAATTTTTAATCAAATTAATTACATGACATTCCAATTAATTAAATTAATTGCAGTTAATCACATACATCATTTGCTGAGAAAGGTCCCTAAATGAACATAATATAAATAATGCATAATAATTAAAACATTTATAAATATAATATGTAGGGCCTTTAATAAATATACTGTATAAAACGGATTAATTGCATTATTGTGGTAGATGAATAAAGCATTGATTAGACAATACAAAAAGTGGCTTAAGAACTCGATATTTTATTTGTTTTATTCTCATATCATTGAACAGGTCTAGAGTTGACAGCAGTCTGTTTTGCATTGAGTTCTTACGTTCTTGCGTTGTGTCTGTGCTCATTTTAATTGTTGATTTGTGCATGTGTGTGCCTCAGACAGACGCGTTTGGAGCGTCTCTGGTATTTAGCATCATAAACGGCACATTTTAAAGACGCTGTGTCAAGTTAAAAGTAGTGTAAACTTGGAAAATCACGTGTCAAGATTCCTGTATTCTGCTTCCTCGGTGAGCGGTTCTCATTCTGTCACTGCGCTGCTTGAGAGGTTTGTTGAGGTGCGTTGACACGGCTCGTAAAAATAAATCTGTACTTTTATTTCGGAGTTTATGTACACGTTGGGGGGCATCATTAATTGTGTTATTTTTTTATATAACTAATCGCACTAAATTAACGCGTTAAATCGACTGCCCTTATTTACAGCATACAGCATTTCAAGATGTTCTGGAAGGTGAAGTTTATCCTCCACGTACCTCCTCAAAAACTGGGTGCTGCCGGTGTTTCAGTCCTCCTCAATCCACTGCAAACTTGCATTCAATGTACACCGTTTTTTTTTTTTTTATAAAATTAGTTCCTGGCCTACTTTTTTCCCCCTCATTGAATATTCATGGAATATGCATCACATTACGATGTTAAATTGGTTGTGAGTGCCGTTTCATGTTGACTTTATGAGCATGCTGCTTTTATAAAATAAGTTATTTTGGTGCTTGTTAATCATTTTAAATTATAAAATGATCCAGGCTTTATCCAAGGTGCCCCTGCATGCTGTTTCTTTTTCTGAAGTATTCACTGACATTATATTCTAAACTGTCTTGTTCTCTGTTCTTTTTTTTTCTTCTTCACTTTTTCTGGCTGCTCAATCTTACTCGCTGCTTCCTGTGGGGGACATTTCGGTGACTGGATCCTTTTTTCCTTTTTGGATAAATTGCATATTCTGTCACCAATTTGCTAATGGGCTTGGCAATTTGCCAATTTCTACCATTAATCCTACACAATGACATGGACTCATCCTTTTTGACTACCCACACAATGCCACCATGCAGCCAGGAACCTGCAGATCCAGCAATCCATACAGCCGGTGGACCCTCTGGACATACGGATGGACAGCCACTGGACGGCAGTACAGACTGAAGGGATGAAGGACGGCTCGGTGTCGCCCTCAGGGTCTCAGCCCTCGCTGAACACCCAGCTCACGCAGCCCACCTCCTCCACAGGTAACCCGGGTGTGGTGGAGTCACGCCTGGGCCCTGCTGCTCCTTTCGGGGGGGGGGGGGGGTCGTGTGTATGTGTGATTGCTTGTTAATGTAAATTTGTCGGGTCGTCCAGACTAGTTAGTTCCGTTCTGTCCTCTTTCTCTCATTCACACTGCTCTTCTTTTTGTATCTCGTGTTGTACCCGTCAAGAGTTTGTACACACCTCACTGATTACTTTTTCTCAACATCTTAAAGACCTTTTAAGACCATCTGCAGCAACAGGAGTTTGGAATACTCCAGATTTCAACGGATGATTCGCTGTGCTAAAAGAATAATGCTTTTGTGAAAGGACTGGTTTCAGGTTAATTGGTATCAGAGCAAAGATACTTTACTCATGCATGTGTTCTCATTAAAATGTCCTAATACCACGCATCATAAAACTGAGTAGAGCTGTCGTTGTGCCTGTCTTTTATTTACACAAAGTATCTTCACAAGCACGCCAGAGAGCACAAAGTGTGATTAAAATTTGTATGATATTACGCATTAAAATAGATGATGCGTAGTGGCAATTATGACAGCAGTGCAGCTCCCAAAACCTTATTATTGTCTGCATTTGGCCCCGTATAGAAAAAGTTAGGACACCCCTGGTCTATCGGCTTATGCTTTAAATGCTTGGAATAAGTTTTGTAGACAAATGTAACCTGTGCCTATTTCTGACTTGCGGTAAAAAAAGTAAAATTTTGTTTTATGTTTTATTTTTTCAATAATGCGACAAACATCTGCGCCAAGTACCAATCCAAACTCCGAACAATGTCTCTGGCAGATTCACGAAGAATGAATTGTGGCTGGTAATAGCGGCGTTTTTTTGCACGTGAGCTCTGCGCTGGTTTAGCGCCCGATTCACTAATGAAAGTATGCAGATCAGGCAATGGCGCAAACGTGCCCACAGAATTGCTGCTAAGCGTGATTTGCATGTGCAGTTCTGATCCTGCGATCTGATTCTGAGCACTATGTAACAGACGATGCCGCAGATCACCGTGTTTTGCACACCCTGCCAGGACTGAACAGCATCACTTTGATCCAGACACCTTAACCATCTCTTAAACAGGCAGAACGTGCGCTTGACGACACCGCGGATCTGGCTATCTGCCAGGTACTGCTTATGTGATCAGTTGAAAATGTTCATTAACGTCTCTTAAATCAGATTAGTTTTACCGCCTACTTTCATTTGTCGGTAATAGTATTTGTGAATGTAGCGCAATCTATAATGAGCCTAATTTACATAAAAAAGGTGGTGTGTTAGCACAGAAAGGAATGATAATGACTTCATTTAAGTACTCAAGATGCAGCACAATTTCAGTGCTGGTTCCGGCTGCTAAAATAGATTGCGGGTCGTTAGTGAATAAGCGCTGAAATACCACGTGCAAAAGTAGCGCAACTGTTTAGTGAATCTGCCCCTTAGTGCTTAAGGTGCGTAGACTCAATGAATAATCTAAAAAAAGAGAATAGAGCTTGCACTCAAATAGGGATGGGCACGGGTACTCGGGAACTCGGACGTGGCAGCAATGATCGATCATGAAAACGATGATTGATAGTGATCACGCATGATGAGACTTTTCACTTAATTCGAAATCCAGTGACAATTACCTGACAACTAAACACACAAACAAAGAGGGAGCTTATTTTTAATTTTGAGATTGATTACGTTGTGGTTTTGACGAGTTTCTAAGTTAGATGTCCGATATAAAGTGTCATTCCGTTGCACTTTCCCCAGTTGAAAGGTGGAAATTCCCACTCTCGGAGTTGAATGGAACACTTCATGAATCATCACAGCAACAACAATACAGAGCATCACGGCTTTCCTCACAAGAGCGAACATTTGGGGACACACACACACACACACACACACACCAGGCACGTGTGGCAGTGGACTCAATGCGCTGAAGCAACGCATATACAGCAGGCGAGTGTTTCAGACAGCTAGACAGAGCGCAGCTAAATGGAACACAATGCAGCGTCTTCAAACTGAACGTCAATTTAACACGCATATTAAAAACACAATGGTTATAGCGTCTCCTGTTATTTGAAAATAGACGGTTCAGACAGTCACTAAAAAAACTGGTGCACGCTTACTAAGATTACTACGATAACCTAAAGGAAAACAGACAGACGTGCGTTGGGCACATTCTTTCAGAGTTGGACAGCGAATCTTCACATAATGATATAATATAATGCATTATATTTTGAATCTTTTGTACATTTTGTAACATATTATTTTATAACAGCCTATAATAATGAATAGACAATACACTGGAACAACAAGACACAATGCAGCAGCTATAGACATTTGTCAGACATGTTATTATATATACAGTTATGAACATGTAATCGACAAGTACTCGAGTAGACAAAATGACCAAAATGCCCATCCCTACACTCAAATAGGAAAAAAATCTCTCAAATTATTTATTTAGAGGCAAAATGTGGCAAGTGCAAAAAAAGTGTTGAGTGCAAAACAATTTTACAATTGCCCCTTTGTCAGTGCTAAAAGTTTTTATTTTATAAAATGTATAAGTTGGACCAGAGATTGATAGAAAGCAGTCAATGAGTGTCCAGAATACATGGGATACTGACTGGTGATGATGCTGAATATTGCACAAAAAGCATGTTGTAATCAGAACATTAAGACATGACTGGAGTATACATAAAGTGAATTTCTGTAATTGACACATTTCACTTTTAAGTTAATTGCAGCAGCCCTAGTTGTAATCTCGATTATTAATTGTGCAGCCCTTGGCTTATTCGAACAACATTTTTGGTCACTGCATAATTCCCATTCTTCATAGTTTTGATGACTTGTCAAACGTAAAACTTGCTAGTAACTAAAATTAGAAGACTAGGTGTGTCTAAAGTAAACTTTTGATTGGTACTGTACCTCATCATATTGCACTTCCTGTTATCCTTTATCCTGTTTCAGTTCTGTGTATATGGCATGCTTTTTTATTGTTTTGATTGCCATTATTTTGATCCTTACCATTTTTCAGGTTTAATCATTTGTTTGCCTGTAATTTGATGTCTCAGTCTGCATTTTATCTGTAGGCGTTACCTTTTGGAGTCACCATTCTGTGCCTTTTTTCTGTTTATCTATTTGTGTTATTCATTTATGTATTTAGTTTGTGTGTTTATGTATTCTATGTACCTGTTCCCATTCTCATTTCCCATTGGTTTAATTGTAGCCCCCTCCCACAAGTCCGTGCGTCATGAGGCTGTCAGAGCCTGGTTGGATTCCATGTCTGGAGGTAGAGAAGAAAAACAGTCCAGAAACTTTTTTTCAGTGCTAACACACATAATCAGTGCATGGCAAGGTTATACAACACTTATAGCACCACTGCAGTCATGCACCAGTTGAACAGACTTGACTGCATGTTGAAACTTATTTACTTACAATGCTGTGCATTGTCATGAGAAAAATCTTTAAAAAGAAAAAACTGCATTTGGAGTTTTTGGTCCCCTGATACTGGATGTAGCGTGTCCACAGGGGGTTGGTGATTGCATTTTGGAGTAACTTTTGATGACTTTGCATGGCACTTTGTGTGACGATTGCTGGTGTACAGAGAGGTCAGGCCCAAAAATAGCTATTGTTCAGAGAGCAGGCACACAGAAAGCCTTGAATATGTCAGCATTAAACATTTCACTGCCAGTGCATGTCAACAATAGACCTAAAAAGAGTTATTGAAGCTGGACAAAATCTCTGCGAGGGTCCAAACATTTGCTTTGTCTCAGACTAAAGAGTGGTGTGTGGAATGGGGAATCTCAGCTCAGTCCGCCTCTTTATTCGGACTTTATTACATTTCATGGACATTTCTTTGCACACACTCCAGCCTTTCCTCATCTGCTGGTTTTGAGCCTTATCCATTTGAATGTGTGTAAATGGATATTTGCTTGTTTAACAACTAACACTTTATATTTACTTTGGCCACATATACACTGCAGCTAAATGCAGTTGTCAGTCCTCTTGAGTGCTTATTCTTGCTCTGTACACACACACTTTTTGGTTATTTTACAGGAGTGACAATCATGTTCTACTACTGAAGTCACTCCTGAAAAAATCAGGTAGTGACATATGCATTTTCATAATATATATATATATATGTGTGTGTGTGTGTGTGTATATATAGTGTATACAAAAACGAACAGAATAAGTTATTAATGCATTATGAAATAAGAAGCAGCCACTTATCAAGGATAAGCAAACATTGACACCTCTGACAGGAGTTTCTTAACAGTAGCAGGCAATAATACACCTGCTGAGGTTATCACGGTCACCCATAGTGCGCAACAATGCCCGCCCACTTTTTCAGGCGTCTTTGTTCTGGAAGTTACCATTCATTTTTCCATTATTAAAAAGTTGAACCTTTATATGGCGCTTTTCGGACACTACACTCAAAGCACTTTACATACATGAACAGAGGAATCTCCTCAACCACCACCAGTGTGCAGCATCCACCTGGATGAGGTGATGGCAGCCATAGTGCACCAGTACACTCACCAGCTGTTGGTGGAGAGAAGAGTGATACAGCTAATTAATGGAGGGGGATTATTAGGAGGCCATGACTGAGATGGGCCAATGGGAGGAATTTGGCCAGGACACCAGAGTTACACCCCTACTCTTTACGAGAAGTGCCCTGGGATTTTAAATGACCACAGAGAGTCAGAAGCTCGGTTTAACATCTCATCCGATTGACAGTTGTAAGCCATGAACCAAACCAACAAGCTCAGAGGTGAATCACAACATTATAAATATTTTCAAGGTTCCCACGCGTTCTGGAAAACCTGGAATTTTACAATGCAGTTGTAGTAAGAAAAATACCTAAATGTCCTGGAAAATATTTTATTATAATAGAACTGTTTGACTGTTTCTAACAAGGTTATTGTTGCATGTACAAAAACATGGTAACAATCGGGCCTCGGAATAGGAGTCAAATACACATTCGTAATATTTTGTCACTGCCGATGGCTGCGCATTGTGAAACAACGTCAAGAACAAATTCCTGTCACATACGATCTGATGACGATCGGACCTGAAAACGAATTCACACCCTGATTGGGTATCGTGGTTAGCTTTCACACCTTGATATGTGAATTGATCTTCAATGTTCAACAAATGGAGTCGGCTTATACCTCGGTTACCACATGTAGAATGCGGAAAACATGGACAGATTGACGGAATCATAAAAACTGCATTAGCTAGGGGGGCCTGGGAAGCTCAGTGAGTAAAGACACTGACTACCACCCCTGGAGTCGCGAGTTTGAATCCAGGGCGTGCTGAGTGACTCCAGCCATGTCTCTAAGCAACCAAATTGGCCCGGTTGCTAGGGAGGGTAGAGTCACATGGGGTAACCTCCTCGTGGTCACCTATAATGTGGTTCGCTCTCGGTGGGGCGCATGAGTTGTACGTGGATACCGCAGTGGGTAGCGTGAAGCCTCCACACGTGCTATGACTCTGTGGTAACGCTCAACAAGCCACGTGATCAGATGCGCGGATTGATGGTCTCAGACGCGGAGGCAACTGAGATTCGTCCTCCGACACCCAGATTGAGGTGAGTCACTACGCCACCACGAGGACTTAGAGCGCATTGGGAATTGGGCATTCCAAATTGGGGAGAAAAAAAAAAAGGCGGAATGTCATTGAATATGACCCATTTGGACAAATTAATGTTTGAATGCACAATTTATCCAATTAAAATAGTGATATGGCCTAGTGTCATTAGTGAACTGCAAAAGTCTTTGATATAACTGAATAAATATAAAATGAGATATATCACAAAAGTGAAGTGCGGTTCAAAATGAATGTGCGAAGCTCATCACGATCATCACGTGCGCTCTTGTATGTATGTGTAAGTTGACAGACAGAGAGCACTCTGAAGTGTGCAGCACATGCAGACTATGTGTTTATTTCATTAAATCACCGCTTTACGGGGATTAATAATCACGC
Source organism: Myxocyprinus asiaticus (assembly GCF_019703515.2). Lineage (NCBI taxonomy): Eukaryota > Metazoa > Chordata > Actinopteri > Cypriniformes > Catostomidae > Myxocyprinus > Myxocyprinus asiaticus. Next base: position 46,071,075 of record NC_059369.1, read on the forward strand.
TTGACCATGTAGCGAACTGCTTATCCACTGGTAAGAAACTACCATCGAAAAAATCTCCGAAACGTCAAAATAAAAGCTAGATTTAAATATATGCATGTGTTTTTGCTTAAATATGACTCTTGTTGGGCACATAAAATGTCCTGGAAAATTGTGCCTTGAAAAGAGTGGAAACCCTGGATTTTGCTTTGCTTTGAAGCAAAAAAAGTATTTGAAAATCGGACAGAAGTCAAAGGTACTTAGCGTCTTTTGTCAAATTGAAATTACATGGATTGATAGCTTAAACGGAAGCATATACCATCGATTAACAACCTCGGAGCTCACGGTTGGTCTATCTTTAAAGGTTTATAAGTTATTGTCAATAATCAGTTCCCCTGTAGAGAAAATGAATGGGATTTGTGAGTTTGTTGTAGTAGGAGAGACTCTTTTATTCTGCACATGGACTGATAATTTGTGGGATTAACTCTTGCAAATAAATAAAACTGCAGTGTGTATGTGCCCATTTTACTTTCTTTTGTTTGTGAGCTACATGCTTTAACTTTTTGAATGCCTTTTTCTTTTCTCCACACAATATGTTCAGTTGTGTTGACTCCCATCAAATCTGGGATGTTTTTCTATATTCAGATGTGTACTTTAGCTATTTTATGTTGGTATAGTCTGAGTTTATGTGCCTTTATTCTTCTCCTGTGACCCCAGAGCCCTGTGAACAGGAGGATGACCCAGGTGCAAAGGTGGACAGTCCTGACATGGAGCCGGGCTCTGAACTAGATCAAGGTTTGTCAGATCCACTAGTCAAATATAGTTTAATGGTAAATACCCCCTCAGGTCTCAGAACTGTGTCCCAGTGTTGTGTTTTCTGATTTCACAGAGGACATTCCCTCTGACGCTGAGGCTGAAGCTCGTTCACACTGTGTAGATGAAGCGGTGACGCTTCCTGTGGATAACAGTAAACCAGAGTGCCAGGGACAAGTTTCCATAACTGGTAATCATAACCTAATCACAATCATGAACTCATGCCTTTTTCATTTTTGTTTTAGACTGATGATTGAAAATGTTCATGCACTTGCATGAGTTGCATTTGTGAACGCATTACATCAGTCTCTTACTTTATAATTATTCTGGCTTTGATGATTGAAAACAATTGGAAACAAGGTTTCTTTTTTTTTTCTATCCATCAATATTTGAGTCCATTTTATGCTGTCCCCACAGAGAAAACATCTGCAGCTCCAAGGGAACTGATTGTTGACGTTGTGCTATCTCCAATCCAAAAACCTGCTTTACCCATTGAGGAGGTAATATTGGATTACAACATTTAAATGCAGGACTCTCACGGTCATGGATAACCTGGAAAAATCAGGGGATTGTAAAATTGTGTTTTCTAGTTTTGTTCTGCTCTAAATGAGTTTCCTGGTGAATAGTGCACTTGTGTAGAGGAAAACTTGCTTGCAAGCTATCGTGATGCCTGAGTTTTAAGTGAATCACTCTTTTGAGCTGGTTCTTTTCAATGCATTGGCTTAACCAGTTTACAAATTGGAGTGAATACAGCCTGATCTCATGAAATTTAAGAGGGCATGGCAATATTTTTGCAAAACTGAAATTACGTGCTTCATAACACTTTTTGCTGCAGTTTACAACAGAAATGTCCAGCGGGGGGCGCCAAAACTGAGCGAAATTAGGTTGTAATCAGATTAGGTTAAGGTGAATTTTAGATGGGAGTTTTTAATGAGTAAAACGCACCTCCGTAACCCTAAAACTTTACCATAAACCTAACCAATAGTGTCTGAAAAAAATAAATGCGAGTTTAACAGAAACTCCGACACCTAACCCTAACCGGTAGTATTTTAAAATTCAAATTTGAAATGAAAAGCACATTTTCTGAAGCAACCACGTCATTTTGTGTCACTTCTATGGTACTTTCACTTTCGTGCATCTTTGGCTGGATTGTAACCGCGGTTAATGAGTCCAAAGTCCAACACTCTTAACATGTGAGCTACCAAGCGAGCTATTTATAATGGAATAAGTGTGTGTGTGTGTGTGTGTGTGTATATATATATACAGTATATGTAGGTGGGTCTGTAATACAAGTGTTAAAATGTTTCGTTTTTCGAATCATGCGTTAGTGTTTTGATATCATTGCGTGGGGTGAGTAAAATAAGTGTTTGTAAAGTCAGCAGTTGTAATCGTGATTTGTGTGACAATGAATACAACGTACAGTTGGTGTAGTGCCTCTAGTGCTCATTTCACTAGGAAACTGCAGTGAAATCTAGAAAGCGGCATGTAAAAGTCAGTTTTGTACACAGTTTTAAACATAAAAATTCTCTCATTTCCTCACCCTCATGCCATCCCAGATGTGTATGACTTTTTCTTTTGCAGAACACAAATGAAGATTTTTAGATGAATATTTCAGCTCTGTAGGTCCATACAATGCAAGTGAATGGTGACTAGAACTTTGAATCTCCAAAAATCACAAAGTCAGCATAAAAGGAATCCATAAGACTCAAGTGGTTAAATCCATGTCTTCTGAAGCGATATGATAGATGTGTGTGAAATCTCCACTTTCACTTCCACATTCTTTTATTTTTTGGCAATTTGCATTCTTCGTGCATATCGCCACCTACTGGTTAGGGCTGGTTAAAGGTGGAGATTTACAGTTTAAAAGGACTTATATGTTCCTGTTTCTCACCCACACCTATCATATCACTACTGAAGACATGGATAAAACCACTTGAGTCATATGGATTACTGTTATGCTGACTTTTTGGAGCTTCAAAGTGAATGGTGGCCATGAACTTGCATTTTATGGACCTACAGGGCTGAAATATTCTTCTAAAAATCTTCAATTGTGTTCTGCAGAAGAAACAAAGTCATACACATCTGGGATGACATGAGGGTGAGTAAATGATGAGAGAAATTTCATTTTTGGGTGAACTATCCCTAATGCTATTTTTCAGACCTAGAAAAGTCATGAAAATTAATACAGTTTTAAAAGTCATGGAACTTTCAATAGTAATTATGCATATTCAGAGTTACACTTGGTTTCAGTATATTTAATCACCAAATCAGTTCTCTAGTTTAGAGCTTCTATGGAGTAGAACTTGCTCACTAGCCATAGTGATACTCAACTTCTGAGCCAGTCCTTCTTTTGAGAAAGCTCTTTTCAGTTAATTGGACAAAGTAGTTCACAAATCGGTCGAATGATCAGTCTGTGTGAGGGAAGGGTTCCCCGGGGAATCAAAACAAGCAAAATTATTTTAAAAACTGTTTTCCAGAAATTGCAAACTACTGGAAAAGTCATGGATATGTGTTGGTAATTAGGAAATCTTACTGAATCTGAATGCTTTTTTTTTTTTTTTTTTTTGACTATCCAACTGGACAGGACATGGGAATTCATTAGTTTATCCAGGGTTTTTCCTGGGTCCGTTTTTTTAAATTTTAATTTTCTTTTACATTATTGCATTTGCAGTGTATTATGATAAATGGTAGTGTTGATGTGTAGATGTGAAGTCTTTCATTGATCCTGGTGCAGGTGTTTTTTCTTTTCCTCGTCAGTGCTGTTCAGAATGTTGGAGCTGTCTAGGCATTTGAAATGGTTGAATTGCTCCATTGTGCTTTAAAATAGTGAATTCTCATGTAAAATTGAAATTGGTCGCATAAGTTTTGTTGTCTGCGTCGCGATATTGAGGGAAGCCCAGTTTAATCACGCATGTGATCCGCTCTGCGCTATCCTGCCACCGGAGCTCATATACCGAGGGAAGCCACGATGACGCGCGTGCTCCAGAGATGCAGGAGGATAGAGCAGAGCGCATCACTCGCACGATTGATTCTCGTTGGATCGCGCAACATGTACGTTAAATCAGTCTTCAATCACTCCGCATGCATTCGCATTCCACATGAGAAGCATATTTAGTGCTTATAAAGCGGCAAAAGCTAGATGAATATCGTAAAATTTGCTTCGGCGGCCACCAAAGAACCCTGTTCTCGAAGTGTGAGAACCCTGTAAAACTCTCTTGTTGGGCTAACTTGTCTACTAATTTTAAACCATGACTTGTACTGTTATTCCTTTGCAGGTGAAAGAGGCTTCTCCTGTAATATTAGTGAAATCTCCAGGAGCACGGTTCTTCCCGGAGCCCTATTTACCTGATGATGTCAAACCAACGATTCCCTCGCCACAGACTCCTGATACTAAAAGTCCCCATTCTCTTGTTGCTCAAATTCTTGCGGCATCCCCAATCTGCTCCAAACCTGCTCCAAACTCAGAAACCGTGTCTCCCGAATCTCCTGTCCAGCTCCAGCCGTGTGTCTGTTCTCCAACAGGTAATCCTTTGTCTCCGATCTGTGCCCAGTCACAACCCTACCATGAGCCATCCTCACCCCTTTCCTCAAGCTCCCCGGTCAGGACTCAGCCAATCCCAGCCATCACATCCACTCCTTTAGCCAAACCTGCTTCAGAGAAGAGAACTGAGGAACCCTTTTCTGCTCCGAAAGAATTAGACGCAACTCCTGCCAAGAAAACAGACCTCATTGAGGAGTTCTGGTTGAAGAGTGCTGAGATCCGAAAGAGCTTAGGACTCACTCCTCTCGACAGAAGCCAAATAACAGTAGAGAAGAATTTTGTGAAAGCTTCAACCCCTGAATCATCTTCACCCAAGTCGTATACCCCAGATGACTTATCTGAAGAACAGAAGCCCACATTCACAGGTCGATCAATCATACGGAGGATCAACATTACTTTGGAAGGACAGGTTGTATCTCCAGTGGAATCCAAGAGTAATGGTTCAGAGAAGAAGGACTTGAGCAGCAGTTCAGGATTGGGTCTAAATGGAAGCGTGACCACCAGTCAGACTGCAGCTAGTGACAGCTACAACAACTCTGATTCCACTATGCTCACTCCTCCATCCAGCCCTCCTCCACCTCCACCCAATGAGGAGCCGGCCCCCCTCAAGATCAAAAAGCCTCAGGTTTCTTGGGACAACCTCCTGGAAGCCAATGAGGAGCCCAAATCTGAGACTGCGCCCTCGAAACCGAAGACTCCAGTCAGTCCTCCTCAACCAAAACCAGTCACGGCCCCAGTGGCGGCTCCTCGAGCTAACCCACCTGTTGTGATGAGGGTAAAAGAACCAAATAAACCACGCAGGGAGGAAGTGAGGAAGTCTTTTGTGGAGTGCGTAGACGAGATACCATTTGCTGATGACGTGGAAGACACGTACGACGACCGCACCCCTAATACAAGCGCTCCGGAAAAGTTTTACACACCACCGACAAGCAAGGTCAGCCGAGAAAAAACACCTTTCCATCTGCCATTGGCAATGGAAAACGGCAAGCCCCACATTCCTGGAGGTGTGTCCCGGACTACAAAGGCTTCCCAACAGTTTTCTCCAGAAGCCAAGGAAATAGCAGAAGAACGAATTAAGGCACGGGAAAAGTCTGTGAAGAGCCAAGCTCTGAAAGACGCCATGGCCCAGCAGCTCACTAAGATGAAAGAATCGGAGGCTGCCAAGGGCGCTGTAGCAAAAGTTGCCTGGAACGTTACCGAGGCAACAGGGAAAAACAAAAAGCAATTAGAAGCCCCCAAGGACTCTGCTGTAATGGTCTTGGAGTCCAAAAAGCAGATGGAGGTGCTCCCTGATCGTTTCTTTACCTCTCCGGCCAGTACGACCTTAGACAGTTCTGTCACTTCTTCAGAGAGCTCCACTGGAGGCAAAAGCAAGAAACGCAGCTCACTTTTTTCTCCACGTAAGAACAAAAAGGAAAAGAAAGCCAAAAATGAAAGTAGACTGTCTGGCACTGAAGTGACACCACCCAAGCACAAGTCTTTGTGGAAGGCAGTCTTTTCCGGGTACAAGAAAGACAAAAAGAAGAAAGATGACAAGTCGTATACAAGCACACCCTCAAGCTCTACAACTGTAGATTCAGGGAAGAAAAAAGAGTCTCCTCTGGGCAGGTCCTCAGGTTAGCTGGATATCTGTCATTTGAATAGGAAAGAAATTGAAAAAATTTCCAAAATGTGTTGTTGGAGTGCTTATAACTCCATAAGTATTAAAGACATTTTAACATCCTTGATTCTGGTTCCGAACAAGCTTTCCTTTGGGTATCTTCATTTTAAGGCCCTATGTTGTTAAATCCCAGAGAAACGGTGCTCACGGTATGGCTGCATTCGTATATCTGGAAAGCATCATTAAGGTGCGGAAACTACTGTATTTGCACAGATTATCCTATTAGGCTATTTGTTTCTGCCCTAAAAGTGTTTGGTTGTCAGAGACCGTAAATCAGAGATCCCAGACTTGGTGAGATGGTCCCAAATCCCCTGCACTACACAGGCATGCGCACACACATCCATCCGACTCTAGGTGGTGCTGTAATTAGTAAGCACATTTGTTTTTGCTAACAACCATGGAACCATATGGGTTAGAATCGCAGTTCAGAAGAGATTTTTTTTGCTTTAGTCATAGTTTGTCTTTTTTTTTTTTTTTCAATTTGTAATGCCCAATTCCCAATGCACTCTAAGTCCTCGTGGTGGCGTAGTGACTCACCTCAATCCGGGTGGCGGAGGACAAATCTCAGTTGCCTCCGTGTCTGAGACCGCCAATCTGTGCATCTTATCACGTGGCTTGTTGAGCGCGTTACCATGGAGACATAGCACGTGTTGAGGCTTCACGCTATTCTCACCACGTGCCCCACCGAGAGCGAGAACCACCACATTATAGCGACCACGAGGAGGTTACCCCATGTGACTCTACCCTCCCTAGCAACTGGGCCAATTTGGTAGTTTAGGAGACCTGGCTGGAGTCACTCAGCACACCCTGGATTCAAACTCGTGACTGGTTTTAACACTGGTTTCAGCACTTTGGTGTTTGTACCCATAATGATGCATTTCAGATTTTAGCAGATTTACATGTCTGAAATCCGAACATTAGATATACTGTAGGTATTGCACTAACTGAAGAGCCACGTGTCGCTTATTCTTAATAACAGGGAATTTTGGATTCTTAGAAACCAAGATTTGACGACATTGTTTTTATTTGAATAAATAAAGGTATATTTCTAATTTCAACATTATTTATACTGGACAAGAATGTGACCCACATTTGGTTTTCGACCATTGAAAATGAGTCAAATTTAAGCAAGGAGCCACATTGAGAGCCCCATATTTCTGGGATTTGGGCCTGTAGGGCCTTAAAATACTTGTAATACTTCTAAAAATACTTTAATACTTCTGGAGTTATAGGCACTCCAACTTTGGAAAAACAACACAAAAAAAGTGCTTTTTCCCATATTTGGACACCATTGGCATAATGCAACAGGTGGTGCTGAAGTCAGCTGATTATAGTAATAGATCTGCCTATCTCTATGTAAAAATAAAATAATGATGATGCTGAAACCTTTCTAAGGTCATTTTTGTACCTGTAGTTTTGCTCTAAAATCATAGGTGAAAATTATCATTTTAGCCCTCTCTACAAAATCATGAATTACTCCGTAAATATTGATCCATGGCATGAAATATTGGGGCTTTAATCATTATTCATGTTTGTCTTTCTTCAGAAAAAGTTTTTTTTTTTTAAAAAGAAAGAAAAAAGTGCCATTTCTGAAATTTGGTTGATTTGACATGGAGTAACCCTTTACCCTCAAGACTTATTTTTCATTCTTTCTTGTGGAACACAATAGGAGTTATATACTGTATACCAGAATGTCCAAGCTGCCTTTTTCCATTCAATGCAAGTGAATTGTGACCAGGCTGTGAAGAAGGACTTTCAATGCACTATTTTAAGTGAACAAAAAAAAATGTCAGTTTCAGTCTGTTCCTCACACAAAGCCATCATATGGTTTTTGAGGACTTGGAATATACTGGACGTGTCATATGGTTACTTTTGACACTTTTATTTTGCTATTTTGACCTTTTTGAAGCTTGACAGCCCCTGGTTCCCAATCGCTTTCATTGTATGGAAAAGAGCTCTGCTAAACTGCTCCTTTGGTGTTTCACAGAAAAAAAAGAAAGTCATACTGGTTTGAAACAGAACGAGGGCGAGTACCTGATGAATTAAATATCTGGTGAACTGTCCCTTTAAACTCATGAGTTATGAAGTTTAAATATTGCACTGGGTTTAATTTAACTTACACGTCCTGTTGAATAATCTTTCAACTGATGATGATATTCACTCATGTAGATTTACATTTGCGAAGAAATCTCAGCTTTTCCGAGGACTCAGATCTCTCCTGTGATGATGTTCTGGAAAGATCTTCTCAGAAGTCCAAGGCTGATGTAAGTTTATGTAATATTTAGAGAGCTTTTTTTATTTGAGTCAAATGAGTTTTTTCTCCAATTGTAATGAAATCTTCTGCTCTTCCCAGCATCATGTGGACCTGTTTGACTTGGTGTCAGATTTGAAAAAAGATGCGATGAAAGAGGAGAAAGACAAAGAAAGGGATAAGGACAGGGCAAGGGAAAAGGAGAGAGTTACGGAGAAAGGAAATGAAAGGGAGAGGGAGAATGAAAGAAGAGTTAAAGAAAAGAGGATAAAAGGAAAAGAGGTGGAGGTATTTCAGTGCACAGCAGGAATGTGTGAAAATACTGAATTTCAGTCTAAACTTGAATGTAACAGCATGCAGACAAAACAGCAAAAATGTACAGTATGACAAGACATTGTACAGCACTGTTGCATTCAAGAGCTGTAAGAAATGAAGTATCTTCAGTCCTGCTGTGATTGCTTGGAGGTGCATAGAGAGACCAGATGCAGAAACGTAGGCCATCTTAAGGAAATCTTCCTTTAATTTACTGATGGTGCTTTCTTGACGAGCAATGCTCTTCTGGCTCTCTGAAGCAGTCTAGTAGTGGATGTAGCTACATCAGGGGTCGGGAACATATGGCTCGTGAGTCACAAATGGCTCTGTTAAAAATCAAGTGGCTCGCCGGGTGTCTCACCATTCACCAACACATGATCTTTTAAAACTTTCTAGAGATGAGTTTCCTGCAGAAAGTGTGGGTGCGATTGCAAAGCTTGAAGTCAATGACACTGTTTTGATTTCCTTCCGAATTTGTCGTACAGCCTACTCCTTTGAAATGAACACCTGACAAATGTGGATTTTGCTGATGTACCAGCCACTGTGGAGGGCGACCAGTAAGACTGCTCTGAGTGATATATGACAAGAAATTAAACACAAAGACGTGGATTTATATTTTGAAGCACAGATGAAAGAAAAGCTGCCGATGCTCGTCTAATTTTATATGTGCGCAGTGAGTTCTGGGCCTCCCAATAACTATTGATCTTAGCTGTTAAGAGCATTTTTTACGAGCGATTTTATGAACGTTTGTTATTTTTTATGTGCGCCCAAAAGAAACAGACAAAAGAAAAGCCGTCAATGCTCATGTCTAATTCGCTGTTGTTCAGAGGCGTGCAACGGGACCCTGTCTCCTGGAGCAAGCACATGTAAAGAGTTATCACTCCTTTTTCCTCTGTTTCATTCGACTGAAAACTGTTTGGAAGAATAATGTAATCAATGAGAATGCTGCACATGATCTCCGATCATCTCGTGAGGTGCTGTGAGTTTCGCTTTATTTCCACGGAGCAGTTCGCTCTTACACATTGTGAACGCAACTCTGCAGGTTCATTAATAGATACAGGGATCTTTGTATTAAAGAAACAAAGATGAAAGTGATTAAATCAAAGTAATACAAGACACGTTCACCTTGAACCTCAAATTGAGTTCTATTTTCATTTCTTTAGGCAGCATAGACTGTATTATCAAACGCAATACACATTCGATAAGAACACACATTTAGCAGCACAAGGGAATTTATTAGGCTTATTTATTAAGATGATTATTATAATTATCTTTACATTTATAATTTCATTTAGTTCTTAATTTGCACCTGTTGCCGCATGCTGATACTTGCGTGATGGAGCCGTTGGAGACGGTAAATGTTTGGATTTGGGGAGGTGGTTAAATATAAGATTTTTTTAATCACTTCGGTATTTTATTGCTTTTCTCGTTTCGTTTAAAGTGCAATTTGAATTTAGAAATGTCTAAGTTTTTCGTGTTTCAATAAATTAATTACATTTCTAAAGCAAAGTCAATAAAGCAAAAATATTCACTGACCCTTGGCAGGGGGGGGTTGACCATATAATCAAATATTTTTTACATATCGCCCAGCCCAAAGGGGAAGTCGAATTTTTCATGAGCAATTGTAAAATGTAGTAATTTTACGGAGACCCGCACAAACACGTGTACTCAGTTCCATATTGCAACATGTTACCTATTAATATTTGCATATGTTTGTTTTTGAGTAGTCTATGGGCAATATAAACTTTTTATTTTACTGAAAAACGTTTTTGAAAATAGTAAATTATTCGTTTGTGGTATGGCTCTTTCGGAAAAAATGCATCAACCAAAAATTCTAAAATTGGCCTCTTAGTGGAAAAAAGGTTCCCGACCCCTGATCTGTATGAATCTGGTCTTGTCACAGGTAGTTTGTGGTAGAGTTTCATGATGTTTGTTGTTTATTGGTGCGTTCACGTCATGTCGGAATGAGATTCCGTAAGCGTTCATGTCTTGGTGGAATTTTTAATCGTAAAGTGTAAACTCAAAATCCTGTGAAAGCTCTGACTTGACCGTTCCAAGTGGAATCTCTGAATTTTCATCTCCTATTTACAGAAATTCTGACATGGCGTGATCATACCTTTAACTTTATTATTTTTAATTTAGTTGCTTTCCCAAGATGATATTGTGGTAGGTTTACTGACTGATGCAGCAATGTTTTTACAATGACCTGTAGCACAGATTTGTGTAATCTTTTAGATTAATGCTGTTACCCAAAACGTGGCCACATTCATTTGTGCCTGTGCACTCATCCCTGCGTCATTAAATGTTTAGTCTTGTGTTTCCGTGTTGTCATAGAATCTAGATTTGATTTAATTGTATATTAACCCATCTAATCGCATAATTTGTTTTGTTTGTTTTCTTTTTTCAATTTTCTTTTTTTTAAGTCTGTTTATGTTCCTCATGCATTGGCGTTCAAGAGATCGTATGCTACAAAGGTAGTGTGTTCATTCATTCCCATTGGTCTACCCATTTTAAGCATGTCCTATTACACCGTTATGTCTAACTCCTATCTGTCATTACTGCTCCAAGCTTTTACGCTTTATTTATTACTAACAATTTTCTCAGCATGGTGAAGGCTAAAACACCCGCTTTCTGCTGGAGGATGTAACCGCATCACATGGCATTCCCGAAAGGCTTTGGGCTCTGTTGACCTGCTTGACCTGACTGTTTTCTGTACTGTGTAAATCACTGGTTCAAATGCATCTTTTTTTCCCTGCCGTTTCTTAGATATTTCTAGACCTCTGTGGATTCCTGAAGCATTGTCTCTCTCCAGACTCCACATTTTGCATTTAGTGTGTGTCTGTCTATTGTAGGTTTATCTTATTTATTAGCTACAAGCAACAATGTCATAACGCAGAACTTTTCTTTCGTTATAAATATAAAAATGTATTTATTTTTAGAAATTGTGGCAATATTTGAGCTTTTAGCTTTTTTTTTATTTTTTTCTCCTCAATTTGGAATGCCCAATTCCCAATGTGCACTAAGTCCTTGTGGTGGCGTAGTGACTCGCCTCAATCCGGGTGACGGCGGACGAATCTCGGTTGCTTCCGCGTCTGAGACCGTCAGTCCGCGCATCTTATCACGTGACTTGTTGAGCGCGTTACCGTAGAGACGTAGCGCGTGTGGAGGCTTCACGCTATTCTCCACGGCATCCACGCTCAATTTACCACACGCCCCACCGAGAGCGAGAACCACATTATAGTGACCACGAGGAGGTTACCCCATGTGACTCTACCCTCCCTAGCAACCGGGCCAATTTGGTTGCCTAGGAGACCTGGCTGGAGTCACTCAGCATTCGAACTCGCGACTCCAGGGGTGATAGTCAGCATCAGTACTCGCTGAGATACCCAGACCCCCTCTTGTTAGTTTCTTTGATTTACCGTATTTCTCAAGAGATGGTGCTTTATAATTAGTGATAGACCAATATATCAGCCAGGCCTATTAGTCGGCTGATTTATTTTGCAATTTTGCGATTATAATCACTTGGCCGATTAACAGAAGCGTTAACTTTCCCTTGAATCAGTTCCAAAATCTACCAGTTGATTTGTCAGTGGATAGTCATCACTTTTTATTTTCAAGTTGTTGTTTTTTTACTTTTAAAGTTTGTGCATATTGGAGAAAATATTGCATAAAATTAGTTCGTGATGCACCGAAAATGAAAATGATTATTTTAAATTAGACTTTGTTTAGAATAATTGAATAAACTCTACATTATTATTAGGGATGCTTCAAAACCAGTTTATATATAACTACACATTTCAATATAAAATAGAGTAGCCTATTAAGAAAACCTTTATTATAAACTACTCGACTGGATAATGCAGCAGAAAATGTAACGGTGATTCCAGTGATGATCTTCAGTGATCATGAAGCCAGTTCTGTTGTTTTTCCACACATTGTATGTGGTCTGGATTCTTTAGTGGATCTCTTGTGTTCACAGTAATAACATTTCAGTGGTAATTGCTTACCTTTTAAAACCTTCTGACTTTTATTTTGGCGAGACATTCCAGGAAGAACTTTGAGCTGCGCTGAAAACCGTAGCTTCACGAGCCGTTTGCACGCGTGCTGCTGCTATGAGTGCGTGTCAACAACAGAGCAGCGCTTATGCAAGATTTCGGCCTTTTATTTCTCTTTGTCGCATCCCTACAATTTGGGTTTGTTTCACTTTAGAAACTTTGTGTACATCTGATTTGCTGTTGTTAAATTGTATTCTGTTTATTGGCATTAATATCGGCCATCAGCTATCCTGCTGTCTCAGTATCGGCTATTGAAAAACACATATCAGTCGACCACCATTTATAATTATAAATAAGTTGGCACAGACAGAATCAGCACAATTTAAGCCAGTCACACTACACTTTGCACTCAATACCAAGAATACATATTTCAAAGCTGCAAGTTTTATTGTTGCAGTATATTATCATTTTTTTATCATTATATTTGTTGTTTGTGATTTTTAGTTATTTATTCAAACTAGAGGCCCATGAGCTTGACATCATATCCCAAGTTGTTTATTAAAAAAATGATACAATGGCAAAGATGCCACAATACATGCAGTATTATATTGTTAACAGAACTTATGTAAGATTAAATGCAAAGATAAAAATGCAGCAATATGGAATAGTGTAAACACAATCCACGTAAGATCAGAAAGTTTTTAAAGGTAATGCAATGCAGACACAGCAAAATCACTTACATGTTATGAGTTTTTAAGACATTTGATGCAAATGCAATACAATTCCTCACTGCTGGTTCAGGATTTCTCCCTCGAGTTACTTCTGCGTTTAATGTCTGTGCTTTAGCGCCACCTGTTGTGCTAGTTTTGTTAGCTGCAGCAGCTTCTGACTCCTTGTTAACAGCTCATTTTATTGGTCTGGGCATTTCATCTCCAGGAGATTTATAAAAAAATAATAATAAAAAAAAAACACACTTTACGTTAAAACAAAACATTGCTTTGTCCTCGTGCGAATTTTCACTCTTGGTGTGAATAGCTCCATAGGAATCCATTGTTTCTATTCAGAATCTTCACCGCGGCTATCAATCATGCCAAAAAAGGCCTTAAGGCTCGGTTTTATCCCTATAGTTGTACTGTATATGACCCCCTAATCCAACGAACGCACATGAGACGCCAGACAAGGATCCACCTTTAACTGACCTGAGAACAGTTTACAGAAGTGCTTAATCTCACGTTTAACTTCCTGTTACAGAAGACGTACACAGAGGAGGAACTCAATGCCAAGCTGACGAGGAGGGTGCAGAAAGCGGCCCGGAGACAAGCCAAACAAGAAGAGCTCAAGAGGCTCCACCGAGCTCAGGTGAAAAGCTACTAATGATTTCTCACATTTAGATGTCACAAGAGCAGTCGTAGTAACCATCATCGTGCTGAAGAAGTAGAGCGTGAAATGATCCAGAAGCTGCTTTGTGATTCCTCAGATCATTCAGAGACAGCTGGAGCAGGTGGAGGAGAAACAGAGACAGTTAGAAGAGCGAGGTGTCGCGGTGGAGAAAGCTCTGCGAGGGGAAGCAGGTATTTCTCTGTTTCTGTCTGTGAAGGGAATGTTCCCTCTGTTACGCTGCTATAGGGTTAAAGCCTCACGACAGAGTTCAGAACACATGCTTGACTCATTAGTTACATTTTGAGCTTAAGGGACAGAGCGCTGCTTGCTTTAAATGTTAATGTTACTTTTTTTAAAGAATCTTGCTTCAAATTACACTGCAGATTTACAAAGAAAAAATCTGTTATTTTCAATACGAGACTAATTGAACTTGGATTAGTTACTAGTCTTAGTAATATCATGCTAGTTATCTCATTTAAGACTGAGCAATTCTCCAGTTTTCAGGGCATTGTTTTATTGGGAGAAATTTGTCTTTTATTTTCGTTTAAGTCTGCTAATGGAATATTCCGGGTTAAATACAAGTTAAGCTCAATCAGCATTTGTGGTGGCATGTTGATTTCCCCAATAAATCATTTCGACTTGTTCCTCGTTTATTTGTAGCCACAAGATGTAAACATAATGTTCTTACATGATTTTAGTGTGATAAAATCTCTTATTGACCTTAGTGTGAAAAGTTATACCAAGATATTTTCTTTGTAAACCAGCGACATGCCAGGGCAGCTCTTATCTACTTGAATGGGGAAAGACCGAAATCTCCAAAACAGTTGGTCAAGATTACGATCAAAGAATCAGCAGAAAAATCTGACAACAGTGGTATCATAAAGTGTGCACCTTTACAAAAAACGTTTAGCTGTAAGGCGCCCCGCCGTTCTCTCTACATCGGTTGTCCGTTTCAGTTTCTCCCATTCATTTTAATACAAGTGGCCTGTCTGCTAAATAGTCTCTGGTTATATCCATTAATACAGTGTTGTTGCTATGACAACCTTGTAATCCCTTAATTGGGAACGACTTTACACAGAAAATGTTAGAAAGCGATTTTATCACACTAAAATCATGTTAGCACACATAGGGTTACATCTCGACCAATTGTCGAGAGTGCGCTAATTCTAAGCACAAGTGGGCGTGGGTGGGAGTGTTTGTGCCATCTGTGGGTGTATGCGCGCAAACTGGGTGTATTGTATGAAGTGGCGCAAAGCACAATTTGCTACTTTCTCAGTGCAAAGTCTAAACTCAGTTCCTGCATTTGCAGTTTGGGGATTCCACCAGCAGGTGGCATCAAAGAGCCACTTTTAATACTAGCCACAATTTTTTTGACAATATGATTAATGATAATAATTATAAGTTTATTTTGTGTAGTGCTTTTCTAAAGCTCAAGGATGCTGTACAGAAATTAAACGCATTGAACAGAGAAACGTATAACAAAAACAGTGAACAATGGGAGAGCAGTAAAGCATCAAACGTCCCATAACACTGTCAAGAGCGCAGGTGAGATGGACCAAGAGAGAACACACCTATATCGTGGTTCGGAGGCAGGAGGAAACAAACATCTGTAGTATTTCAGTGATAAACACTGGAACGATGGCTGACAAAACGAGAGCGAGTTCACAATAAGGACGTAGTTATTGCACAAAAGAACATCAGACAAAAATGGTCCATATTTCTATTCTTCTCCATGATTGCGCACAAACCATTTACACTACCAACTTTCTATAAATGTGCTGTCTTCATTTAAATTGCCGTTGCTTGACAGAGAATGGACTGTATGATAGGACGCATACGCTGCAATAACCGGAGAAGAACCCAGCCAATTAGAGCTTTCCGTGCAGTTTCACCAAACCCACTTGCGCCTAGAATTAATGCATGCTTACGTGAAAATGCATAAACTTCATGGCCATGCCCATTGACTTTGCATCTAGTGCTTTTAAATAGGACCCATGTTGTTTATATCTTGTGTCTATACTTTTGAAACAGTGAATATTTTAACGTTTACTGATTGGCCCCATTGACTTCCAATGTAAGTGTCTCACTGGAACACTGAATTATTTATTTATTTTTTTTACTTGTATTGAAACCGAAACATTCCTTTATTTCCAAGAATTGGTGCCTAACAAAAGAAATGGAAATCTGCTCCTGCAATGCCTGTTATATAACTTTAAGAAATCATTATCCAGCACTTTCATTACTGAGGCATTTTGATGTCGATTTTTAAACTCATCAAAAACTGCAGTATATACGGTAGCAGATCAAATACTGATTATATAGCAGAATTAAACAAGGTTGCTGTTACAGATAACCTCATATTTAATGTGTTTCGTACATATAAGCAAAACGGCACATGACAAACATTGATTAAGTTCTACAGTTACTAGTGCCAGAATATGAGAGAATCTTTTGCATTATTGGATTCAGTGAAAACCATGTCCTTTCTCAAATCTTGAACAAATAATGTTCACAGTTGAAAGTGTTTCGGATGTCTTAGTCTAAGACAGTAGGGAGTCATAGACAGTAGAGATAAATTGATCATTTTGCGATCTGTGCTTCCTCTCTGCCCTTCCCCTGTTCCCTCCATCCCATCTAGTGTTTCTTAATCTCTTTTTATCCTTTACCCTCTCTAAGGCTTGTATAAGGGTTCTAGTGTTAGTCCAAAACAGCGTAAGAGATGCTCAGGTATCCATGGTGATGACTCTAGTGGTGTTGTAATCGTACCGTGTCATACCGAGCATCGTCTCTCCTCGTGTGTGTCAGTTGCATGTCCCGTCAGTCCGAACACACCTCGCATAGATTTGTGTGCCGTCTGTGATGTGCATGATGGAACGTCCTTGATCAGACCAAAGTTTATCTAGCACATCATACAGTCTATCTGCTACTTTCCATGATGAAGAAAATCTTGGTTTACAGACCCAGTACAAGTCATTCTGTGAAATCTGTGCCTTTTTGTGTCTCTCATTACCATATGTGTAACTTTAACGATGAATAGCAAAAAAAAAAAAAAAAAAAAATCGACTAAGCTTTCTTTATAAGGATGCCTTTTGGTCTGTCCCCAGCCATCTGTTACCAATTTCTCTTTGGGTATTAGCAAATATGCACATTTTTGATTGGGGGGGAAAAAATGAGGGGAAAAATCCTAGTATTGATTCGGTCTTATTTTACATTTTTAATTTTATGTTTTAGTGGACATAATATATTTTTTAAAGACTTAAAGTTGTGTCCTACAAGTACATTAAAGTGTCTCTCTTTTATCACTTTGTTATATTTTGTTAGGTTTGTCAGTAGGGGGCAATCTTAAATTGTCTTTCCTGTTACCATAAATTTGTGCATTTATTCCAACATATTTAAAAATGTATTTTTATTTTATTTTTTCATTTAGCTTGAGATGGCACAGTGCAGTTTATTAACATTTAAAGAGATTATTTTGTCTGATAGAATGTTTAAAATCGTACAGAAATTTACTTTAAAAATCACTTTTTGAGTAGAAAAGGCACTGATCTCGTAAAATTACACCAATGTAAATTGATAAAAGATATATATCATGAGCAGGGTCCAAAATCAACTTTTTTGCAAGTGAATTGTGAAATTATTGGCTCTTATATATATATATATATATATATATATATATATATATATATATATATATATATATACATATACATATATATACATATACATATATACATACACACACACACACACACACACAGTTGTGCTCAAAAGTTTGCATACCCTGGCAGAAATTGTGAAATTTTGGCATTGATTTTGAAAATATGACTGATCATGCAAAAAAACTGTTTTTTATTTAAGGATAGTGATTATATGAAGCCATTTATTATCACATAGTTGTTTGGCTCCTTTTTAAATCATAATGATAACAGAAATCACCCAAATGGCCCTGATCAAAAGTTTACATACCCTTGAATGTTTGGCCTTGTTACAGACACACAAGGTGACACACACAGGTTTAAATGGCAATTAAAGGTTAATTTCCCACACCTGTGGCTTTTAAAATTGCAATTAGTGTCTGTTTATAAATAGTCAATAAGTTTGTTAGCTCTCACGTGGATGCACTGAGCAGACTAGATACTGAGCCATGGGGAGCAGAAAAGAACTGTCAAAAGACCTGCGTAACAAGGTAACAGAACTTTATAAAGATGGAAAAGGATATAAAAAGATATCCAAAGCCTTGAAAATGCCAGTCAGTACTGTTCAATCACTTATTAAGAAGTGGAAAATTCGGGGATCTCTTGATACCAAGCCAAGGTCAGGTAGACCAAGAAAGATTTCAGCCACAACTGCCAGAAGAATTGTTCGGGATACAAAGAAAAACCCACAGGTAACCACAGGAGAAATACAGGCTGCTCTGGAAAAAGACAGTGTGGTTGTTTCAAGGAGCACAATACGACGATACTTGAACAAAAATGAGCTGCATGGTCGAGTTGCCAGAAAGAAGCCTTTACTGCACCAATGCCACAAAAAAGCCCAGTTACAATATGCCCGACAACACCTTGACACGCCTCACAGCTTCTGGCACACTGTAATTTGGAGTGACGAGACCAAAATAGAGCTTTATGGTCACAACCATAAGCGCTATGTTTGGAGAGGGGTCAACAAGTATTGTGCTCCTTGAAACAACCACACCGTCTTTTTCCAGAGCAGCCTGTATTTCTCCTGAGGTTTCCTGTGGGTTTTTCTTTATATCCCGAACAATTAACTATGTCATAATAAATGGCTTCATATGATCACTATCCTTAAATAAAAAACAGTTTTTTTGCATGATCAGTCATATTTTCCACATCAATGCCAAACTTTCACAATTTCTGCCAGGGTATGTAAACTTTTGAGCACAAATGTATATAAACTATACATTTATCCTTATGCCAGTGAAATTATTTAGCTGTTTTTCTTGCATATTATTGACGAACAGCATTGCTCATTGTTTCAGTCATCGCAACCTATACAAGCTAGTCACAAAAAATGTGAATACACATCATTTTGTTCTTAATAAATTTGTTTTGGTGGCATAAAGCACTGAATACTCCACATTTATGCCGCCACATTGTGGAGTGTTGAAGAAAAACGTTAGGTATCAGAGAGAAACTTCTGATGTTGAAGTTTCCACTGAGGTACAATTTTCGTAGTAGACATCATTTATTGTTTGCATTGTTCATATTGCTTGCATCAGTGAGATTGCAGTTTAATTTTCATGGTTTGACCATGTATCAGGTTGCAATTTAATTATAAAATGACTTGAATGCCACAGCAGATTTGTTTGCCAAATAAATAAATAAATATTATTTATATATTTATTTAATAAATATTTTTATTTTTTACTTGCGCATACACTGCTTACTGAGTGTCTGTTTTGGACCCTGAATTTACCTGAAAATATATAGTTATACCTTCACTTATTTCCCGTATTTTTCAGTTGCGGTAGTGTTTGAAAGGGATTTACGCAAATAAACTATTTTAGACTTAAAGTCGTACTTTCACTCCAGAGCTTGTGCTGCCTCTAGTGGCAGAACACAGCAGTGCAGCAAATCTATGTGCCCATTCTACCATTGCGGGAGTTTGTATTCAGCTTTCCTTACTGTGTGTGTGTTCGTGTGCAACATATATGCATGATCTGAAGCTCCTGGCTGTGCCTGTGTGTGCAGTAACATGTTTCTAATATATCCTCATTGTAGACTATTGGGGAGAGTCTAATTACAGTGAGATCCTGGATTTGCATCTGGGTGGTATGTATTTCAAATCTGTTGCTTGAAATGGACTAACAACTTAACGGCCTCTCTCCTTTCCCCCTGTACTTATTGAAGCCCTGTCTTCCCTTGTGACCCCCCACCCCCCGCTTTATTACCATCCTATTTGTTATGTGCTGTACCTCAAAGAGGGATGCTTATTCTAATTGGAAAGACACATAGGTTCTTTCCATGTCAACTAAACCGGAGGTCCCCGGCTAATTATAATTATGACTTTTATTATTATAATATTATTTCAATCATTTGACTTTAGCACCTCTTGTTACATTATATATTTTTTGTTAATTAGGGGTCCAAGCACCGAAGGTGCAGGAATCCTATTGTGTTTGTTCCGATTTTCTTATTATTTAGGGGTCCAAGCACCGAAGGTCATCCGTCAGACACTAGGTGGCGCTATTGCGAAGAAAATAAACAAAAATCACATTTTGGGCCTTGAACCGATTTTACCTTTATTCCTCTGATTCCTTACGTCATTCCGAAGAGTTTCACCCCCTTGCCAGAATTTTCGTTTTCCCGCTATTTTGGATTGTTTGAAAAAAATTCTAAACGAACTCGTCCTAGGCCATTTGCCCGATCGGAACCATAACAGTGCAGAATGATTCAGCAGAGTCCCAATATGAAAAGTTATCAAAGGAATTTTGAAATTCTGATTTATCGTCAAACGGTACGCCAAAACGTTCGTAGTGGGCGTGTCCATTTTACTAAAATGGTTATAACTTTTGAACAAATTGAGATATTATCACCAAATTTGGTACAACTATGTATGGGCTCATTCAGAGGACATATAAAAAAAATTTGCACACCTTTGCCTCTTGGTGGCGCTATAATAATTAAAAAGCTAAAAGTGGCTCTAATTATGGAACCGTTGGTCCGATCGACTTGAAATTTTGCATGTACTGTCTTTGTCCAAGGTGCCATCAAGGTCTATTAGGACAATCACATATCTTTAAAAACATGGCCGCCATCGACCAATAAGCTTTCAGCAGCATTTATATAGGGTTAAATAAGGCCGATCGGAACTAAACTTGGTATGCCTATTTGTCTCTTGGCCCAAGAGGTCTGTGCAAAATTTGACAAAATTGGCCACCGGGAGGCACAATGGCATTTTACATGCATGTAAATTGTTGTATATGCCACTGTGTTTAAAAAAGAAACACGTTATTCAGATCATGTTGTAAACCTCATTCTTAACAACTTTGCCTTAAGCACCATTGGTTTGAAACAAAACGTTCAATAAATACTTGAGAATTTTAAAAGATTACTTTTTCGAACTAGTTGTAGGCCGTTTGCCCGAATGGAACCAAACCATTGCAGAAACATTCTCTGGAGTCCCAAAATGAAAAGTTATTAAAGGAATTGTAAAATTGTAATTTCTCGTCAAATGGTATGCCAAAACGTTCGTAATGGGTGTGGCCACTTTTACTAAAATGGTTATAACTCTTGAACAGATTGAGATATTATCACCAAATTTGGTGCACTTATGTATGAGGTCATTCTGAGGACACACACAAATATTACACACCTCTGCCTCTTGGTGGCGCTATAATGGTTAAAAACAAAATGTCTCTAACTATGGAACCGTTGGTCCAGTCGACTTGAAATTTTGCATGCAGTTTATTTGTCCAAGATGTCATCAAGGTCTATTAGGACAGTCGCATTTTTTGAAAAACATTGCCGCCATCGACCAATCAGCTTTCAGCAGCTTTTATATAGTCAATTTGTGTAATTTGGCATCCACTGGATCATTTCTGTCAATTCTGATTATTTTGGTTATTTCTTCCCATGTGCTTGGACCCCGATGATTGCCGCTTGCAGCTATATTTTATCTATTTGTGTTGTATACATTTTATGCACTTTTATTTTGTATTACATTTAATACATTTGATATAATCATACCATTTTATATAACTCATGCATTTGGCTATTTGCGGTCTTTAAAACATTTTCTATTTAGTTTTATTAATCATTAGAATTTTTATACAAACAAACAAACATGCCAGATTGCTTTCTTGGCCCTTTGCATTATATTTGCTTGTTTTGATTATACTTGCAAAACATATTAAAGCACAAATCAAAACTGCATACACAATCTCTTGATGAATAATCTTGATAAGCCCCTCCTCTCTAGCCTCCTGTTGAGCCAATGGCTGTGTGCGCTTCAGCTTTCATATGTTCCTATCATACCTGCTCAGTTGCCCCGGGAGGGTTTGTTGTCCATTGCTTCATCCCGTATTGTGATTGATCCAATCATGTGTTGCTCTTCCTCACTGTGTTCCCATTCCTGATAACTTGTACTGCAGATCTACTGTGTACTTGTCGTCTTGTGGTGTTTTTTGATTTGC
Source organism: Myxocyprinus asiaticus (assembly GCF_019703515.2). NCBI lineage: Eukaryota > Metazoa > Chordata > Actinopteri > Cypriniformes > Catostomidae > Myxocyprinus > Myxocyprinus asiaticus. Next base: position 46,093,155 of record NC_059369.1, read on the forward strand.
GCTGCTGTGTTGAGATGAACGCACCCACGCAGACAGGAGATAGCGTGGAGTTGTTTAACAGTGAATCAGTTACCCATTGTTTTAAAGGACATTGAGGCATTGTCTGAGCGTCTTGCAAATCTTTTTTTAAAGATGTTTCTTACCTGTAGCATGTCAAACAGTTCTTGGAAGGAAACACTTAGTGTGATATGGGTCTTAAATATTAGTTGCATGTGTAATCAGCAATCATTTAAAGGAATATTCCAGATTTAGTACAAGTTAATCTCAATCGACAGCATTTGTACCACAATATTGATTACCACAAAAATACATTTTTCTTAAATAAAATGAAAAAATGCAAAAACCTGTGTTCTAGTGAGGCACTTACAATGGAAGCCAATTTTGTGCTATGCGACTGCAGTGAATATATACAACAAAAAAATTTTTTTTTTTAATTTTAATCATGCATCGCACAGATGATATAAAGCCATTTGAGTCCTCTCTCGTTAACATGCGCTCTTTTAAAGGCGTTGTTTACAGAAATGCCATATTTTCTTAAAGAGACAGTACCAGTTTTAGCACATCTTCAACAAATCAATGTAAATAGTACAAATTATGCAATTTAACAATAAATATGTAACAAAAATAATATGTGAAATATAATATCTTATTTATTGATTGAATACATTTATTTGTTCATTTTAAAAAGCCAAAATGTGACCAAAATGATGAAAAAGTAATAAAATGTAATTAGTAAAATGTATATTTTCCTTATGAACCTAGTTAAAAGGTCCCCTGTGTAATTAACAGCATTAGCTGGGAGATTATTTCTTTTATTTAGAAGCAAAAGGGACATTATAACTAAAATAAACCCATTTGAATCAATATCGAATCAAGAGCTTGTGAATCGAATTGAATCGGGAAATCTGTATCAATAACCAGCCCTAGAGTAAAATGTATAATATTTACGTCTTGTGGCTATTCTTTTTAAATGGTATTTTATTGTTTACAGATTGTTTACCATTGACTTCCATTGTAAGTGCCTCACTGTAACAGATTTGTTTTTAACTGTATAGAGTACAAAGTGGTTTGGTGTAGTTATTTGCAACAAATAAACTAATAAAGTCATGCACCTAACACCTCAGGTAAGTACATGTTACAAATAACATATTTTGTAAAGGTTTTTGGTAAACTTCCTTGATTAGTTGGAAAAGCACTTGAAAAGTTGCATTTGTAAGAGTTCACTTTGACATTATAATGTTGCAACCCTTTAATTGCTGTTTGCAGCTACATTTTCTTTCTTTTTTCAAGAGTTTGCATGAAGATTAAGTGGCTCACGTGTGATCTGCTCCCTTGAATGTATTTTTCTATAATGCTGATTGTAATCTAGATGTCGACAGACTGGCTAACAGTTGGTGGATTGATTTAAATCCTTAAATTAACACTTAATCAAAAACACTTTGGCTTTATTGCATCAGTAATCTGAGGCCAAAGTAATTTCTTGTCTGGAAAACTTTGGTTATCATATCCAAAACTACACAGTTTCCCCCATTTTTCATAACTACTACAACTTGTCAGATTGCTGTTGTTGATTTATGTGTAACTTTGCATCAGTGTGTTTGTTCATGACATGTTTTCATCAATCTCTCCCAAACATGTTTGCACACAGGAATCCATGCTTGTTGCTTTTAATGGTCGCTGCAGGATAATTAGTTCCCCAGTTCTTGTCGTAACTGCCGATGATGGACCAGTGAAATGAGATGATGAGGTCTTTGAGGACTGATACAAAACCCTTCATTGAAAAGCTCCTTTATCGTCCATTGCTGTTCAGATAGAGGTCAGAATAGGGGTTAATTATTCCAAACTGGCAATAAGACATCCACAGCGCTCAGATAAGATTTTATTAGTGTTGATTAAATTCAACCACTTCACAATGCAAACCAGGTCAGATGCTTTGCTGCAGTTGCAGAGCAGACATGGATTACGCTGAAGAACTCCTCTGCGATAGTCCCTTGTTGTGAACAACTCGACATTTCATCCGATTGTTTCAGCATTTTTAAGACCTCTCTTTAATTCCTGGAGATCTGTCTTTATGTGTGCAAGGGTGAATGCTATTAAAGACGCATTTTAATTTGATCCCATGCGTCATTCGCAAACTCCTTGACTTTGGTGTCAGTCATTCTTCTGACTTTGTTGTTTTGATGAGGGTTTCCTTTTTTTTTGGTCTAAATCTGTTTTTCCACTTTAGACGAGATTGACACACCTGCCATGCATATTAATGATTTCCACATCAGACGTGGTGGATTGAGGTATATATTGCACTCCCAGACAAACGAACATCTTTAAGGGTCATATAATAGTAATCAGGTCATAAAAACCCAAATTCTTTTGATGGTTAAACCCCATTTTCAGGGGAACAACAGTCCTGCAGCAGTAGTTTTTTGATGTTCTGTATGGAAGCACCCTACTCACGAAGCGCCACATTTTTGCCCTCAATCCAGCACAGAAGAAAAGTTCAAAGAGCTGTTTGATATTTCACTTGTCTTCCTCAATTCATTCCTGTTTACACTCCTTCCCATGCCATTTCCTCTCAATCGCTGTGCTCTGAATCCTAGTGAGCTGCCTACTGTCTACATAGCTCCACTTTCAAGGCAGCATCCAAGTCGTCATGGAACATACTCGTGCAAAAACCAAGTTTTAATCGCACCGGGAAAATAGTGCGTTGCAGATGTGAAGCCTTTAGCGCGTATAAAGCGATGAATGGGAGAGATCATTAAATTTGCTTTGGCACTCCTAAATTTCACTGAGGCGGCCCCAGAAAAGTTTTCAATGGGAGAACGATGGCATTGTTCTTTCCCTGCTGTCCCGTGATTTTTTTAATGCAACTCATGCACACTAGAACAGCGTTTTCCTCCACCAAAATGTAGAGTTTTGGAAACACTCTCCATTACCGCGTACTAGAGGTCGACCGATATATCGGATTTACCAATAATTGCAGTTTAGCTATCGGAAAAAAATCAATGATGGATTGTGCTAGTTATTTTTGGTTTCATTTCTCAGTGCCAGCGCTGGAAGTTTCTACAGTCTGAACTCCTTGGTTCTGCAGTATAACGGCGCCCTCTAGAGGTTAAACAAAAACAACCACTGGGGTCTGGGTAGCTCAGTGGTAAAGACGCTGGCTACCACCACTGGAGTTCACGAGTTCGAATCCAGGGCGTGCTGAGTGACTCCAGCCAGGTCTCCTAAGCAACCAAATTGGCCCTGTTGCTAGGGAGGTTAGAGTCACATGGGGTATCCTCCTCGTGAATCGCTATAATGTGGTTTGTTCTCGGTGGGCGCGTGGTGAGTTGAGCGTGGTTGCTGCGGTGGATGGCGTGATGCCTCCACACGCGCTATGTCTCCGTGGCAACACGCTCAACAAGCCATGTGATAAGATGCGCGGATTGACTGTCTCAGACGCGGAGGCAACTGAGATTCGTCCTCCGCCACCTGGATTGAGGCGAGTCACTACGCCACCACGAGGACTTGGAGCGCATTGGGAATTGGGCATTCCAAATTGGGAGAAAAGGGGGGAAAAAATAAAAACAATCACTAACTCCGCATGGAGTTGGTTGTGCAACATGACTAGGCTATTTAAAGAGACGGATGCTTCAAAAGCGTATTTAAAACATTGATAAAGAAAAGCCATGGTATGTATAGAGTATACATTATTATTGCATTAAGTCATGGCACAATAAATCAGTCACCAGATGTGGTTTGATCATTAATTTGGTTATAACTAATCACTGCACTGGAGAACTGCTTTGCCGACGAGGTGGAGAGGACGCTAACATTAGCTGTTCGAATGATTGGAACAATGTTACAAAGTCAGGGATGTAAACGACTTACATTTCTTCTTAATTTGCCGTTTTGAATAAAAAATGGTCACTTATGAATTTTGGCTTTACGGTTGACTTTTTCCGGGGTTGGGGGGCGTCCAATTTGTTCCAGTAAGGTTATAAACATGAGTGCTCCGAAGAGGTTTTGTTTCCGAGTAGATGCAAAAGTTAATCAGTAATAAATCAGTTTCATGTTAATGGAAACTTTATGTGAAAATGCTGCCTGAGTTTTTGCTTTTTCTCAGCCGTCCTCTTGATTCAGAAGACCAAGACCACACTGCATTGCGTGAATGCGCACAGGGACGGTTTTATAGCTTTCCGTTTCATCATTTTGACTATAAAGTTTCCCAAACTTCTGTCAAAACTTCCTTTGTTATGGCGTAGTTATATACAGAACAATCGGAGCATGGTCAAATATATGAATCTGAGATATTAATTAGATGTTCATGAGGGCACATTGATGTATAATATATACAATGCCATTCTAAAATTACATTTAAAAACAAAAGACTTGAGTTGCATTAATTTCAGATGACATTTGCTTTGAAGGTACCAGTGTGGGAGAAATTTATTGAAGTTTTGCCATGGAAAGCAACACTTAGTAATGTTCAGCACTGTTTAACATTGAGTGCAAAGTTTTCATTCATATTATAGATTTTGAAATACATCGGCCTGTTTCCCCACCTTAGTTATGGTATCAGCAAAACCCATCAGTTGACCTCTACCTCATACTCTGGTAAACGAAGACGTTAGGTAACTGAGCTTAAATGGAAAAGTGTGGACGTGGCCTCAGAATGTTGCCTCTGTAGGCACCTCACTAGGTTTTGGAACAGAGCAGCTCATTCACTCACGGTCACATGTCACTGCTGCTTTCAGTTTCTCCCCAGAGTTCTTCCTCTTTGATTTCACTCCTCACTGTTTTCTCTTCTACATCTCTTCTGGCCACCTCTCTCTCTCTCTCTCTCTCTCTCTCTCTCTCTCTCTCTCATTCGTTCCCTGTGTTGTGGAAGTTGAGCCCTATGTCGGGACCCCTCGCCGAAGAGCCCTGTACCTCTGCCCCTGCTGTGCCCCTGAAGGTAACGTAAACCGCCGGCCAGCTGTGTTTCCATAACAACACGGTCAGCGGCGTTACTTTGACAACCCACTGGACCTGTAGAGTGTTGCTTTTCCCCTTCAGCTTCAAAGTGAACTTGTCTCCCTGCCCGTGTGTGTCCCGGCGCAGTGGATTTCCCCCAGCAGATTATTGTATTGATGCTACTGATGCCAATGCTTTACACTGTACTAATACAAAATTGGTAGCAGTAGCTGCACACGTTTTGATGCTCCCTCGAGGTTCAGCTTTTGTTGTGTATTTAGCCCTTGCTCTAGTGTTTCTAATCAGGGTGAGCACAGCTTGATATGCATTTTCAGAACAGACCTGATGTTTGAAAGGTCTTTAGTCAGTTTAATCTGTGAGGACACAGTTAAAGATCCCATGAAATCAAACGTTTTGTGGCTTTTAGTCCATGCCTGATAGTGGCAGGGCTGGGCGATATGGCTACAGAAATGAAACCTCAGTATTTTTCAGCCTATTGATGGTATTCAAGATATCTTGACAATTATGTATTTGCTTTAAAATGGCTTGTGATTTATTTATTTTTTCATCGTTTCATCCAAAGGCCATTGTAATCAAATAAAACAATTTAAAACATGAAATAAAATCTAGTTAAAAATAATAAAGGCTTGTTTTCCACAGTTTTGCACTAAAACTCAGTGAAGAATGATATTTAATCATTTTAATTTATATTTAACAAAATATAACAATATGTTGCAATAAGAGCTTTGTTTACGTACATACTGTATAGATTAAAACGTTCTTTTTTTCATCTTTTTTGGTGTGTTCACTTACTCAAGCTTTTGGAACCCAGTTAAATATTATTATTAAACGTATACATTATTATTATTATTTTAAGGATTAATAAGAAATATTAGTAATATGAAGCATTGTGAAATTATTGCAATGATGCACGCTTTAGGAAACGTAAAGTGCTGTAAAAAGCACATTAAAATCATTGCAATAATACTGATACTGCATAATTTTATATTGCCTGTAAAATCATGACAATTACAATGTAAATATTAGATATATCGCCAGCCTTAGTTAACGCTGAGGACATTTGAGTGCTAGTGTGCTCTTTAAAGTTAAACAAACTTTTAGCATCTTTCTTTGCAGCTAAATTCACTTGTTTTATACTTTCATTCTTTTTCTTCAAGGATGATGAATTAAAATTATAAATGACTTGCATTATACAAATTTCTGTCCAATAAAATGCTCTCCCTTACAAATGATAAATACCACCAACCTCTCGCTAGCAAAAGCAAGAAGCAAATTAATATTTATTTGTGTATGTTTAGTTGTGCTAACACTTTAAATGGCTGGAATTTATACAGTTCAAAGTTATATTCATGCTTTTAACATAAAATAAGAGATATCGGCTCTATACGGATAAAAGAAAATCGCCTGAAACTAGTGTTTCCATATGGAATACGTCAGCAAAAGAAAACTGCTCGACAAACCGTTTCATGGGGTCTTTAGCGTGTTTTAGGTGCACAGCTGTAGTTTGGGGGAAACTGCTCTGCTGATTATTCGTATGACTTAAAATAACAGCATGATTGTTACCGTTTCTGAACTCTAAAAAGATGTCATTGTTATGCGTGTGCCACCATTACAGCTCTTGTACAGAACTGTATTGTGGTAATCCATAGACTATATTCACTGTGTGTTAACGTGTTTCCATTGCACTGATAATTTGCTGTGATAGCATGTGAACAGGGAACGTAACGGGAAAGTGAGGCCTCCAGTTTATTCCATTGATGTCTTTGTTGTGTCATTACACTCATTTAAAGTCAACATGAAATCAGAATTCACCGTGTTTACTTGATGCAGGTTCCTGGTATTACTGTGAACGATTCATCAGTGCATGTTATTCCAAAGACTCCCCTGTTCGACTGATGACATGTAGGCCGTGTGTTGAGTGTAGTGTAAGGTGTTAACAATAGTAGTGTAAAATGAAATTCTGCGCATCAATAGCGGAATTTAACAATCGATCATTATTACTATATTTAAACCCAATGTGATACAGATACTGTCTCAGATTGCATGAACCTCTTTGCACCGGATGTTGATCACGTGAGTTTGGAGGGAAATTAAGAAAGTTCATGCTGCCACATTCAGCTTTCTGCATCATCATTCATAACTATTTGTTTGTTTGTTTTAAACAAACTTGAAATGCGGTGACAAATAAGAATGAATATGGAACTTGCATGTACAAATTATGTGTAAAAAACGGCTTTATATGCTACTAATAGATGGTGTTTAATAGAAGTGGGAATCACAAGGTAACTGGCGATACGATATAATATCGATATTTAGGTCATGATGCGATATTATTGCGATTCTTTATTTTTGGTGTATTGCGATTCAAAACTATGATATATTGCAATATTTTACTCAGTTTCTCATTCGTTGTCTTCGGACTTAGAACTTTTTCCAAATCACCAAATGCTTTGTTCTTTTCCAATTTTCTCCCCTTTTTCTTCCCAATTTGGAATGCCCAATTCCCACTACTTAGTAGGTCCTCGTGGTGGCGCTGTTACGCACCTCAATCCGGGTGGCAGAGGACAAGTCTCAGTTGCCTCTGCTTCTGAGACCGTCAATCCGCGCATCTTATCATGTGACTCGTTGTGCATGACACCGTGGAGACTCACAGCATGTGGAGGCTCATGCTACTCTCCACGATCCACACACAACTCACCACACGCCCCATTGAGAGCGAGAACCACTAATCACAACCACGAGGAGGTTACCCCATGTGACTCTACTCTCCCTAGCAACCGGGCCAATTTGGTTGCTTAGGAGACCTGGCTGGAGTCACTCAGCACGCCCTGGATTCGAACTCGTGACTCCAGGGGTGGTAGTCAGCGTCAATACTCGCTGAGCTACCCAGACCCCCAGAATTTTCTATTTTAAAGCACAATGGAGCAATTCAACCATTTCAAACGGCTACAGTACTCACGAGGGAAAGAAGACTTTTCTCATCAACACATCAACACACCTTTACTAACATTCATCACCGTAAACTTCAATGGATTTTTTCATACAACTGTGGTAGTTGAATTAAAGTTGAGTTTTTAAATGTGTTTAGGCTATTATTTTTTCATAAATAAACAGTTTGCTTTTTAAGAAAGACTATGTAATTAACTACTGAGGAGCCATCCATGGTCTTAACTATGGTAAACAAAAATCCGGACCTTTATAAATTATGGAGAAAGTCACATGCAATACTGTAATATATTTCCTGTTCTAATGATGTTTGATATTAGGAAACAAACTGGCCTGGTTTGACTTCACAATGATTCGTAAACCATTAGGAGTCTGATAAAAGAAAAACAATGTCTGTTATGGAGAAGGAAACAAACATATTTACAATAGAAGCACAGTCCCAAATCAGTAAAGGGGTTAACTCATGTATATTATAACTAGCCCTATAGAAATAAGGTGTTAAGTTTAAAGATGAAGATTTTCCACAGTAGCTTGAAGTTTCTAGAAGCTCAGATGATCAAAAATAAATCCATTACAGTTGCGTTTCATGTTTGTATAGCTTAAATATTATTTGAAATTATGTAAAAAAAAAAACTGCATTGTGATGAACGTGTAGGTCAGCCACCGAAGACCATTTTTGACCCAGGAAAAACCCTGAATAAAAGTTAACGTTTCATGATATGCAAATATATTACACTTATTCCATTTTATTAATCATTCCAATATAAATTAATCTAATTGGTTTTAAATGAATCGTGACCACATTTCGGAATACGTAATGCATCATAATCGTTAGGTTAAGAATCGTAACTGAATGGAGTCATTGTCAGACCAAATTTTAGTAATCCAGGTTAATGGTAATGTAATAAAGGTTACAACCGATTTGAAAGATAAGTGTTACCATTGGAATACGTTGGGATGCTCTCGATGGTGAACTTCAACTTCAGTCTTCAAACGTTGGTCTGACTTCCATTTATTGCCAATTTCATTTACTTCCATTTCTGTCAATTCCCGAATGATAAAATCAAGCCGTCTCCATTTTTTTCTTGTTGTATATCGTTTCATTTAGGAGTGTTTACTGGCTTGCAAATGCTGTTTCATGTTGACTTTAAATGCAGTAGCTCGAATTTGTACGGCAACGTGTTTCACGAGCCCATCGTATGCTTTCTGTGGGTTTGTAATGTGCTGTGTATGTAACTCTGCCGGTAAACAACAGTGTTAGCCTGGCTGATCTCTGTTCTAACTGTGGTTTTTCTTTCTCTGTGTTCTTCATGAGAAAAGCATGGGGCTGAGTGTGGGGAGGCCAATCGCAGTGCGTTCTGCCGGATAAGTTTAGCCTCCCAAAACCTGTCTTCTGTCTCTTTCATTGTTCTTGTGTTGAGGAGCTCTGCTTTGCCTCCATGTGTTTAAAACAGTCAAGGCCAGCAACCGTGAACACAGCCATTCGGTTTATGTGTGTACTGTCTTTTTCCCTTTTGTGTTGCAAGAGCCGTGCCTCTGTCAGCTAAGTACGTCACGCTGCATTCGGGTTTGCCATGCAATGGCTCATCGACACCGCTTGGCTTCACGAGTGTGTTTACGTATGTGTCTGTAGGGATAGACAAAGGCTTTCATAGACATCTGGGTCTGTACTAGCATGAGTTGACTGATACAGTTGATCATGGACTTCACCAATGCATGCTGTGAGGCTCTTTACCTCTGCAGTCCAGGTAAAGAAGACTGAGTCATAACCCCAGAGCTCTATTATGGTATAGTGTTTTAAAATATGGATAACTATTGACCTTTAATGTAGGAAGTTATTTACAGACCAAACTGGTGCACTGGTGAATCTCACTAAGAAATGTCTGGGTTATATTTCACCCTAAAATTAAAGAAGAAAATAAATTGTTTTGCATAAATAATATGAAGCATGTTTTTAGGACCATTAAGACTTTGTTGCATTGTGTAATCATTTTCTCGCCTTCTCATTACTGTAATACACAAAGAAATCGCAAGTTCTTCATTATGATCATAATTTAACATTCGGTTAACCGCGATGTTTCACGAACGGTTAACCGGTTTTTCGTCTGGAGTCGGGATGCGGGAATAAAGAAAGTTTATTGCAGTGGAATTTCCTCAAACGCTACTCAAAATGGCAGCAAATATAGTGCACAGTGAACTATGAGTCTAAATAGCACAAAACATAGACATTTAAATGACAAAACCTCACATTAAACTCAAAACAAAAACAATACCCGCCCGGGCAGGTTCACATTTCTGAACGCAAGTATTGCCATGTGCGTGGAGTTACAGTGATGTGGTTAAATAGCCTCTTTGTTGATATTTAAATGTTTTAAAGTCAAATGACATTGAAGTTTTATTGTACTTAAATACGCACACCATAGCAAAAGAGAAAAACAACCTGAAATTAAGTTTAATGGTGTCACATGAAGTCCTCTTTGCAACCTGAACTACTTCAGAAACCAGCGCAACGAATGAAACGATGCAGGCGTTTTGTAATATGTTTATAAAAAGGACAGTTCTTTTTAACTTGGTGTCTAAAAATGTGCCAATCTTGTGCGAGACGTTTAAACTCTTGAGATTCATCACAACAGTCAAAGATGCCCGTCCAGCACGTGTTAGCAGTATATAGAAAAACAGCGCAGATACGCAAAGCATGTTTGAACAGCCCCTAACTTGCCCTGTACTTAAACTGATCTGTCGGAACTCGTTGAGTTCGGGTCGGGTTGGAGACCTCTGTTTCACGTGTGAATGAACGAATAGTGATTTTGGTATTTGAATAGTGGCGTGTCGAGCAGTTAACTGAATGCTGATTATCAGTGCACATCCCTAATCCAAAGCGACTTACAAATGAGGAACATAGCAAGCAAAATATATATCATATATTTTTGCACATTACATTAGAATAAGATTGTTTGTTTGTTTGTTTGTTTGTTTGCATTACTCTAGGCTACTGAAAATGGTCACAATGCATAAAATAAAAAAAATTAATCGTTCTAAAAAAAAAAGCTTTATTTTCTTTATGCAATGGGTGTTTTGTTTTTTGTTTTTCAACTTCAAGCACTTATGTCCCAGGGATTGAATTTTATTTAAACAAATTTCAGCTCATTAAAACTGAATTAGAAACTTTTTCCAGGCCTTCATTTATTTTTGGTCCTTTTTAAACGTATAGATTTGACAGTTTTAGTCTTGTCCCAGACCCAGTCTTTCAATATTAAACTATGAAAATCCACTGAAAAAAAAATATATAAATTATTGCATGTTTAAAACTGTTTTTGTTTTGTTTTTTTTTCACCCAATTTGTAATGCCCAATTCCCAATGTGCTTTTAAGTCCTCGTGGTAGCGTAGTGACCTCAATCCGGGTGACGGAGGATGAATCTCAGTTGCCTCCGCGTCTGAGACCGTCAATCCATACATCTTATCATGTGGCTTGTTGAGCGCATTGCCACGGAGACATAGTGTGTGTGGAGGCTTCACGCCATCCACCGCGGCATCGCCACGCACCCCACCGAGAGCGAGAACCACATTATAGCGACCACGAGGAGGTTACCCCATGTGACTCTACCCTCCCTAGCAACCGGGCCAATTTGGTTGCTTAGGAGACCTGACTGGAGTCACTCAGCACGCCCTGGATTCGAACTAGTGAACTCCAGGGGTGGTAGTCAGCGTCTTTTACCACTGAGCTACCCAGGCCCCCAAACTATGGTCTTTTAAACAAAGAGTGAAATAAACAAACCATTTATATAATTATTTTGTGAAAAATGATTATCAATTTTTCAAAAATTACGACTGTCCCAGTTGTGTCATTTCCAGCACACTAAACAATTTTGCTCCTAATAAAGTTTTTAATTGTGTGTATTTTGGATATATAAAATGTTAGCAATGAAATTAGCCAAAGCAAGACAAAGGAGTCAGTGATTTTATTTGAAAATCATTAAAAATATAATTTCCATCAGTGTCATTTCCAGCACAGAATTCTTTTAAACACAACACAGAAATGAATTTTCATGACTTGAATGACATAAATCTCCTGTGATTCATGAACACACACTGATGGACATTGTTAGCTTTATTGAGTTTACTTTCTAGAAATCCACATTGCGAAAAGTGCCCAAAGTTAAAGATGCACCCAAAATATCTTCTGTTTGTTGGGGAATATGACCGTATGAATATTTCTTTAAAGTATTCATGAGATTCACCATCACATGAAGTTAATATGAATGAAGACTTTTTTCCACACATGCTGTGATTGTGACATTGTCTTGTTAGTTAGTATCTTTCATAACTCCAAATCACCCTATTAAAAAAAAAGGTTTTGCATTTTCTATTACTTTGCACTGCCTTGAAAAAGACCAATTGCCTCAGAAGTCCAGTCTGATCAGCATCCAATCAGAAGTCGTATCTCCACGCCATCCCCTGTGAACTCCTGGTCTTCCACATTCCCACCCGACCCTCCCTGACAAAGACATCCTGGCTTGGCTGTCATCACATTTGCTGTGTCCGGTCTGAGTGTCCGTGTGTGTGTGTTTGACCGACAGGTTCCTCATTCTCCTCCTCTGTGCTTCTTTCAGGAATGGGTAAAAAGGAGGATCCAAAGCTGATGCAGGAGTGGTTTAAACTGGTGCAGGAGAAGAATGCTTTGGTGCGCTATGAATCAGAGCTGATGATATTGTGAGTAGGAGACATTTGAGTTTTTCTGGAAACCTCTGTGCTCATTGCATATGGTGGCCAACTCTACAGTGTGTAAAAGTGATTTTGACAATCTTCTCTGTAGTGCTCGTGAGTTAGAGTTGGAGGACAGACAGAGTCGAATGCAGCAGGATCTGAGAGAGCGCATGGCAGTGGAAGGTATTCTCATGTGTATTCTAAAATACAGCTTCAGTAAAAAAGTCTAGTAACCCAGGACCTCATTCCACCTCTGCCACATCCATTGTTTGGAGTTATTCCCCATCTCTGTAGTATTCCTCAACCTTTTACTTAGGAATAGTGAAACGGAAAAAAATGTGGAAATTATGTACAATCTCTGAATCGCAATTAAGGCATTTACCATTAATAAAGCATAAACCACGGTGGAACCTTTGCGATGTGTCCACCCGCCAAACAACACACAAACAGCAGCCGTGTCAGTGATCAAATGATGAGGATAACGCTATTTGATTTAACGCCTTCCTATCTTTTACTATAGAAGGCTTTGTTTGGAAAATGTTAATAAAGCATTATTGCTACTTATTGTTTTGTTTTCTTTCCTAAGAAGGAAATAAGTGCATTTTATTTGGACAATAAATGAATATAGTGTCAAATTCATCTGCATCATCCTCTGCTGTAGAGCGCGCTCAAAATCAGAATGGCAAAGAATTAGCAATGAGTTTGCGGGTGCATTTGCGCCGTTGCCTGATCGGCATTATTCCTTAAGTGAATCTGCCGTTAAACCAGTGCTTATACCGGGCCCAATTAATTCCCCGCTCAAGCCTGGTTTCAGTCTAACGTGAAGCGTGCATACTGAGATACTGTGATATTTACATATCATGATATATATCGCCATATTGCGCAGCCCTAAGATCGGTCTTTTACTCGGTGTGCAACCCTCTACAATGCAGATAAATCACTTGTATGTGACCAAATATTGTGTTATGCCACTGAAAATGTCTGTGATTCTCCACTGGCTGGTAAATGTTCCAGTTGCACACCACTTTCCTTGAATAATGTCTTTTTTAATGTCCTCTCTGTTCTTTACAGTCAGTTGTTGATCAAAAACAACAAACGTAGAAGCATTCAATTCTAATCACACATTGCAATAAGCGTGCCAATCTTGTGCGAGACGTTTAAACTCTCGAGATTCAGCGCAACAGTCAAAGATGCCCGTAAAGAAGCTATTTGACCCCGCTTTCGTTAATATGCGCCCAACCAAAACACTTCTGTGAGACGTTTGCTGATCTGCTATTCTATTATTTATTTATTTATTTTTATCCCCTTTTCTCCCAATTTGGAATACTACTTAGTAGGTCCTCGTGGTGGCGCGGTTACTCACCTCAATCTGGGTGGCGGAGGACGAATCTCAGTTGCCTCTGCTTCTGAGACCGTCAATCCGTGCATCTTATCACATGACTCGTTGTGCATGACACCGCGGAGACTCACAGCATGTGGAGGCTCATGCTACTCTCCGCGATCCACGCACAACTTACCACACGCCCCATTGAGAGCGAGAACCACTAATCACGACCACGAGGAGGTTACCCCATGTGACTCTACCCTCCCTAGCAACTGGGCCAATTTGGTTGCTTAGGAGACCTGACTGGAGTCACTCAGCACACCCTGGATTCGAAATCATGACTCCAGGTGTGGTAGTCAGCTTCAGTACTCACTGAGATACCCAAGCCCTGATCTGCTATTCTTAAAGATATGAATGAGGTCAGATTTACAGATTTTCGCCTGGCAGATGATAAATGGGTGAAATATATCCATAGATCACTGAGACATGCTTACTGTGCACTCTTAGAAACCAACCAGAACACCCTTAACACAAGCAACAGAACATGTAAGAAGTTTTCTCTTTCACCTCTCCACACTCTGTGCAGACCATCTAAAGACAGAGGAGGAGCTGGCAGAAGAGAAGCAGATCTTGAATGAGATGTTGGAGGTGGTGGAGCAGAGAGATTCTCTGGTGGCGCTGCTGGAGGAACAGCGACTGAGAGAGGAGGAGGAGGATAAAGACCTGGAGGCCGTGATGCTTTCCAGGGGTTTCAACCTGAACTGGGCTTAACTAAACAATGACAGTAGATCGTTCTCTTCCAGGTCACTGGTCGCGCCAGTTGCACTGCAGGCCCAGTTTTTTGTTTTTTTTCAGGCACATCAACAGCATTTACAAATCCGCTCCCAAGCACATTGATGATGCTAACTAGTTCTGTCGCGCCTCACCCCTCGGCAGCCAAGGCATCGGTCCTCTCAATCAGAATGGGGATTTGTTTGTGTGTGTGTTCATTTGATTTGTTTTTTCCACAGTTTTTGGTCTTGCAAAAGGGACACATCAATCCTGCTGATGTCAAGAAAGTCTAAGACTAGTGAATCCTACACAAACTGAAAACACTACATTTTCCAATGAATGTCTGATCAATCACCTGTTACGTTTTAAGTGGAGAGAGGTCTTTGGACTTGATGTACTCTTAACATTTTTCCACCTTGACTACTGACTGATAAAAGGAACTGCTAACATCCGAGCTGTCTTTTCAGTTGTCATATAAAACACTAAGCCATCAATGACAACTGATGAATGCATTATTTGTGGACATATCTTCAGTTTGTAGCAGTGTAAAATGTTTTCCAGTCTGTCAATAGCCACCTAATATTATTTGAGATATTACTGTAAGCTGGGAGGCGAAACAGCGTACTTAATGTTGCGTACTTTAAATATGTTAGAAGTGCTGAGAAAAACTCACTTTACCATTAAAACTTAAAAGATTGACTGGTTTCACTTCGTCTCCAGTGGTGTTACCACACATATATCAAAAAACAGTTTACAATCATTTATAATCCTTTAATATCTGCTACTTTTACTATAGTTTACATAAAGCAGTGGAGTATTTATTAGTATTAGTAATGTATTAAAGAATATTTATATATATAAAGATACAATCAAATGCATTATGCATTTTCTTAGTTGGTCAGTGGTTTTAAGAACAAAAAAGGCACCCACAGCTTTTGTGACTTTAGTTCATATCTGATCAAATGGAGAAGATGCTCATTTTCACATTTTAATTACTCTCCACCAAGGTTTCCACTGTCTCCAGTTTTAAAGCAACATGCCGTTTTAACTTTTCATGCAACAGCTTTTCACATCCACAGAGTTTACTTATGTTTTCAGAGTGAGTTTTTATTTATAATTGTCTTTGTAAAATAATTTTCAACACCGCCAACTGACATCTTTGCTGATTAACAGTGGGTGCTCTCAAGTTTTGTTCATCTTGGAACAGATGCACGTTTGCCTTTTTTCCCCTAAGTGTGCATTTCATTTCAGTCACCATTAAAGATGGGCACAGATGTGTTTTTTTCTTTTTCTTTGTAAGTACAGATAACTGAATGAAAATGTACACATGGTCAACGCTAGTTATTGAGACTGTAAAATGTTTGACAGATTTTAGGGTATTTATTAACATGTGTGAAAACTGTATAATATGTAAAGAAAATGAATCCTAATTTTTTTAAGATATGTTGGCTTTTGAAAATGCTTCATGTTGCTAATTTGCATATTGGATGTTGGATGTATGCAAAGGCAATAAATAATGCCATCGTTAAAAATTAAGGTGATTATTTTTTTCATTGCAATGTTGCTTTTATTACAGTGCCTGCGAGAACACAGAGAAATCTGCATTTGTCTAAACACTTATGCAATTAATTCAGCTCCAAAAAGCACATAAAGGCAGCATAAAAGTAATCCACAAGACATCAGTGGTTTAATCCATGTCTTTAGAAGTGATATGATCAATATTTAAATAAATGTTTACTATAAATATCCACAGTGACTTTCTGAGGTGAAAGTGGAGATTTACAGTAAAAAGGACTTAAATATTGATCTGTTTCTCGCCCACACCTATCATATAACTTCTGAAGACATGGATTAAACCACTGGAGTCTTATGGATTAATTTTGTTTCCTTTGTGTTTTTTGTGCTTCAAAGTTCACTTGCATTGTATGGACCTACAGAGCTGAAATATTCTTCTAAAAGTCTTCATTTGTGTTAGAAAGTCGTACACATCTGGAAATGAGTGTTTTCGTTTTTGTGTGAACTGTCCCTTTAAACTATAAGAATCCATTGAGAAATACAAATTATTGCATGTTAAAAACTATGATCTTTAAAACAGTGAAATAAATATAAACCATTTCCATATTTGTGTGAAGATTGTTTCTATCAAAAATTATGACTGTCCCACATTTGTGGCATCATTTCCACCACACTAAACAATTTCACCCCTAATAAAGTTTGTTCTAAAGTTAGTGTACTTGTTAATCAAGAGGACAAAGTGTGAGTGATAGCATGCTTGAGATGAAATATGAGATCATCATCATTTCCAATCAAGCTGCAATTTTGCCAAATTATGAAGAAAAAAAAAAATTTAAAATATTAAAGCTGCAAGATTTGACATGGTAGAGACATGTACTTCACACATGTACACAACATTTCATTAATTTGTTATTAAACATTGCAAGAATCTTCATATGAACTGATTGAATCAAAGTATCGGTTTTATGACTAGCGGATTTGTAAAGCATTATTTTAGCGTTAGTGATAAATAATAGTAAACTGTAATTCTGTCATCTTTTGACATATCAAGGTGAAATTTTGCACAGTATTTCAGAGTGATGTCATCTTGAAGCCTGTTCAACATTAGTCAAAATGGCATTAGATATTTTGGACATATGGATATTGAGACAATGTGGACATTTACATAAATGCACACCTTTCAGACATTTTGTATTGTATTTATTTTTGCTAAATAATAAATTGAAACATACCGAGTTTCAAGTCAATTGGAGCTATGTTTCAGGAGGAGTAGATTTTTGTAGTTTTGGACAAATTTGTATTGTACAGGAAAATCCATCATGGCGGACTTTATGGGTTCTAGAGGCTTTTTTGTTCCTCATGAGAAATGAGGCATATATACCAGGTTTTAGAAATTTTGAACTTGTGGGGTGGAAATGGCATCACTTTGAAAATGGACAAATTGGGGTGTGGCCTGTAGCGCCACCTATAGGCTCACGTGGGCCATTTTTGGTGTGGTAGTTACTCGTGGCCTGTAGTATCAATGTGCCAAATTTCAAAACTTTTCAACAAGGAGATCTTGAGTTATTGGACAATTTAGAGCTACAGGAATAATAAGAATAAGAACACTAACAAAAACAATAGGTTTCCTATTTATACCTTAATGATTACTATTACCCCATCAGTCTATAGCAGGGTTAATAACTATCATTTAATCTCTTATCTTTAACAGAATCCTGTTAAATATTTTGCTCTTAACTGTAAACACAAACAACGAGATGAGCTGCACAAGGGGCGCTGTAGTGACATCTCTTGGCCTGTGGAAGTAGGGAAATGAATTGCACAAGAATCCACTCGTGATTTTCCATGAACCCGACACGAGAGATCACTTTCCGCGAGAATGAACGCCGCTGGATTCAGAGACTGTAAGGTAAATTACATTCACAGTTACTTTTAACGTGCATGTCGTGATGTAAAAAAAGAATAATAATAGCGAATTGTATTGGACAAAAGTCTGACTTCAGTTTAGTTTTATTCCAAACAAATATTCAGCCATACAGTAGAACACTTTTCACTTGATCTGCAGTTTTCAGTCGAGATAAACGTGTGTTCTAGAATCAGCGCGTTCTCTGTCGACGATACATTGTAACAGTGAATAGAACGGAAACATTTCATGCGCTTCGGAAGTATTTTGTAGGGAAGTACAATGTGACAGTTATCTGGTGACCATGAAAACAGGTCAGGCAGTTTCTGATCAAAGTTTCCTCCTTATTCACATTATTTACATTCTTTCAGAGACCTCATTACACATATAAGTTGATACAATTGTTTGGATACTATACGGTTCCATTGTTCATTATATTGTGTTGTGTTAGTGTTGGGAGCCCTTCACTCAAATCACTTCAGTTGCAACTGCATATAGAGTATGTGAATACAGTATGTGTATAATACAGTATGTGTGTAATACAGTATGTGTGTAATACAGTATGTGTGTAATACAGTATTTCCTGCATGTTTTCTCAGGCGTGGAGATCAGAGGGTCTGTCACTGTCCACCAGCAGTAATGAGGCCTGCAAACTATATGATGCTATACTGTCTCAGGTACAGATATATAACACACACTGATATATCACTTTGTGCATATATATGACCATATTGTTTCTGTGCCTTGTGATCAGTATGTGACCTGGCGTAATGATGAGACTCTCGGAGGAATAGAAGGTTGCATTAAAGCTGTCAGAGCTGCTGATCCGGACTTTGGTATGTGATTACAACACTGACTTTTACAGTCTGTCAAAAGGTCACTGTTAAAGAGGGGACCAGGAGGTGTTATAAAAATATTTCACAGATATCTGGAATGCTTGATTCTGATTGGTCCATCACGGCATTCTGCAGTCAAATAGGTTTGAATAATGACTGCTAAACTGTATACTTGACCCTTTGTATGTCTTTACAGTCTCTTTGTTCTTGCATAAGAACATAACTTCAACTCAAATCAATATTTCATGCACATGCATTTATTTATTTGGTAAGCAGTTGTGTAAAACATTAGATAAAGTACAGTGAGCCGGCCATTATTGCAAAATAAATCCCTTTAGGGTGATACAAGTCTCCTCTGATTTTGTACTAATGATCAGCTGACTCTACATTATTCCTTACCTACCCTATGCATTCAGTGCATAACATTTCAAACTTTAATGCAATTTCACAGAGCAAGTTCCCAATAATTGCATTGCTCGTATGTACTATATGATGAATATGCATGCATAAGTTGGGCTGCTTCATTGGCAATTCTGCATCCTCATTAATCTCACACCTCACTGTGGTGCAGTCATGGGTCATGTGATCTCCACTGGGCTGGAGTTGGTGGGCACAGGAAGTTCAGTCCTGCGGGATGAGAGACTGGCCAATGCGGTGAGGATGACGGTGGAGCTGGCAGACGTTCAGGAGCTCACACCCAGAGAGAGAAGACACGTCAAAGCCGTGGAGCTCTTCTCCAGAGGGTCAGTTTGCAGAACTGAGATCACGATTAGACGGCAAAATTAAATGCAGCAAAAGTGTCTTATTCACACGCCCTTACAGATGAATTTCAGCATATTGTATTTTAATAATATAGAGATGTTGCAGGCAATGTAATAAGAAGTGAGCAGTTACAATTGTCTCATTTATGGCACAGTTTCCCCTGTGGCCAACACACAGAAATAGTTATTTTCAGATTCATGTTCACATTATTGTATCCGTGAGCAGTAAAGAGTCGTGACAGTCATATGAAAGTTTTGCCTTGTTTAGGGTTCTTGAACAAAGCATTTAGTTCAGTTATTTTAGACTCATCTCAGCACTCAGGACTTTGGGAGATACAGTGCATCTGGAAAGTATTCACAGCGCTTCACTTTTTCCACATTTTGTTATGTTACAGCCTTATTCCAAAATAGATTATATTCATTATTTTCCTCAAAATTCTACAAACAATACCCCATAATGACAATGTGAAAGAAGTTTGTTTGAAATCTTTGCAAATTTATTAAAAATAAAAAACAAAAAAAATCACATGTGCATAAGCATTCACAGCCTTTGCCATGACACTCAAAATTGAGCTCAGGTGCATCCTGTTTCCACTGATCATCCTTGAGATGTTTCTACAACTTGATTGGAGTCCACCTGTGGTAAATTCAGTTGATTGGACATGATTTGGAAAGGCACACACCTGTCTATATAAGGTCCCACAGTTAACAGTGCATGTCAGAGCACAAACCAAGCCATGAAGTCCAAGGAATTGTCTGTAGACCTCCGAGACAGGATTGTATCGAGGCACAGATCTGGGGAAGGGTACAGAAAAATTTCTGCAGCATTGAAGGTCCCAATGAGCACAGTGGCCTCCATCATCCGTAAATGGAAGAAGTTTTGAACCACCAGGACTCTTCCTAGAGCTGGCCGCCCGGCCAAACTGAGCGATCGGGGGAGAAGGGCCTTAGTCAGGGAGGTGACCAAGAACCCGATGGTCACTCTGACAGAGCTCCAGCGTTTCTCTGTGGAGAGAGGAGAACTTTCCAGAAGAACAACCATCTCTGCAGCACTCCACCAATCAGGCCTGTATGGTAGAGTGGCCAGACAGAAGCCACTCCTCAGTAAAAGGCACATGACAGCCCGCCTGGAGTTTGCCAAAAGGCACCTGAAGGACTCTCAGACCATGAGAAACAAAGATTGAACTCTTTGGCCTGAATGGCAAGCGTCATGTCTGGAGGAAACCAGGCACCGCTCATCACCTGGCCAATACCATCCCTACAGTGAAGCATGGTGGTGGCAGCATCATGCTGTGGGGATGTTTTTCAGCGGCAGGAACTGGGAGACTAGTCAGGATCGAGGGAAAGATGAATGCAGCAATGTACAGAGACATCCTTGATGAAAACCTGCTCCAGAGCACTCTGGACCTCAGACTGGGACGAAGGTTCATCTTCCAACAGGACAACGACCCTAAGCACACAGCCAAGATAACAAAGGAGTGGCTCCGGGACAACTCTGTGAATGTCCTTGAGTGGCCCAGCCAGAGCCCAGACTTGAACCCGATTGAACATCTCTGGAGAGATCTGAAAATGACTGTCCACCGACGGTCCCCATCCAACCTGATGGAGCTTGAGAAGTCCTGCAAAGAAGAATGGGAGAAACTGCCCAAAAATAGGTGTGCCAAGCTTGTAGCATCATACTCAAAAAGACTTGAGGCTGTAATTGGAGCAAAGGCTGTGAATACTTATGTACATGTGATTTTTTTTTAATTAATTTATTTATTTATTTATTTATTTATTTTTTCCGTTTTTTTATTTTTAATAAATTTGCAAAGATTTCAAACAAACTTCTTTCACATTGTCATTATGGGGTATTGTTTGTAGAATTTTGAGGAAAATAATGAATTTAATCCATTTTGGAATAAGGCTGTAACATAACAAAATGTGGAAAAAGTGAAGCGCTGTGAATACTTTCCGGATGCACTGTATATGAATAGTATTTTTTGTTTTAGTTTCAACAAAAGTAGTATGTTAGCTCAGTGTTCATTTCCCTTAATTTATGCTGATTCAAATGGATAAATCATTGTAATTACTTTTTACTGTAATTCAGTGAAAATACTTAAAATTGCAGTATATATATTGAGAATAAATGAGATTAGAGAACATTATGAGAACTGAGAACATTAACCAAAATTAATAAACGCTGTTAAAATACTGATAAAGTGACCACAGTTACTCAGTGGAGACTTTATTAACATCTGTGAATAAGTGCAATTGTGTTTCAGAGCGCTGCACAAGGCCTGTGAGGTTTGGGAGGATATCCTGGTGGATCATCCCACAGACATGCTGGCTCTGAAGTTTGCCCATGACGGATTCTTCTACCTGGGTGAACAGACTCAGATGAGAGACTCAGTGGCCAGAGTTCTGCCATACTGGAAACCACAGATGCCACTCTACAGGTGCCCGACACTCCACTAACGCCAATCTGAATGATGGCTACATGTGATAGTAACACATTACGTCCATCTTTTTCCAGTTATCTTAAAGGGTTGTATTCCTTCGGGCTTCTTGAGACTCATTTCTACGACGAAGCCGAAAAAGTTGCCAAAGAGGTATTATTTGTTATTTGCTGCAAAAATACAATTCATTAGTAATGCGATTGCTATTTCGATGAAGTAATCAATGATTGCATTGCCTTGATTGCAATTTTAGAGAAGTAATAAGTAATCATTAATTGATTACTTTTTCCAGTAACTTACTCAACACAGTAAACAGGTGTATACAATCTCCTTAAATCTAATTAAAGGGACAGTTCACTCAAAAATGAAAATTCTCTCATCATTTACTCACCCTCATGCTGTCCCAGATGTGTATGACTTTCTTTCTTCTGCAGAACACAAATTAAGATTTTTAGAAGAATTTCTCAGCTCTGTTGGTCCATACAATGCAAATGAATGGTGACCAGAACTATAAAGCACATAAAGGCAGCAGAAAAGTAATCCATAAAACTCCAGTGGTTTAATCCATGTATTCAGAAGTAATATGATAGGTGTGGGTGAGAAACCGATCACTATTTGAGTCAGTTTTTGATAGAAATTCTTCTCCCTGCCCAGTAGGGGGCGGTATGCATGAAGAATGTGAATCACCAAAAACACAAGAAGAAAAATGTGAAAGTGAAAGTGGAGATTGACTGAGCAGGGAGGAGAATTTTTTAGTAAAAATTGACTTAAATATTGATCTGTTTCTCCCCCATACCTATCATATCACTTCAGAAGACATGGATTAAACCACTGGAGTCGTATGGATTACTTTTATGCTGACATTATGTGCTTTTTGGAGCTTCTGGCCACCATTCACTTGCATTGTAAGAACCTACAGAACTGAGAAATTCTTCTAAAAATCTTCATTTGTGTTCTGCAGAAGAAAGAAAGTCAGACACATCTGGGACAGCATGAGGGTGAGTAAATGATGAGAGAATTTTCATTTTTGAGTGAACTGTCCCTTTAATGCAACGGAAGAAGACAAGCTTTTTCTTTTAACTTTCTCCTGAATGAACTAAAGCACTCAATGCAAATAAAGCATGCATTTATAATGTGCAACTTGTCTTTTTAAAATGAGTTAATTGAGGAAAATGTATAAATGCCATGTCCAAACCACAGCTACAATCAGTCATCAACGCTCTTCGACTAGCGAGTTCTCAAGACTTTCAGGGATTTGTGTGAATTAGAGAAATATCACCATTAGAGCATTTCGTCATAGTTTTGAGCCGAACAAAAAGAAGCCTGTTCACCGAGCAAGTATAAATGAGCCTTTAGATAATAATTAGACATTAATCTGTTTTTAAATCATTACTTTACTGTATATATTTAACAATGTTTTGTTAGATACAAAGTTGTTGTTTACATATCGATTCTTAATAAATATATATATGGGGGTCTTGGGTATCTCAGCGAGTACTGACGCTGACTATCACACCTGGAGTCACGAGTTCGAATCCAGGGCATGCTGAGTGACTCCAGCCAGGTCTCCTAAGCAACCAAATTGGCCCGGTTGCTAGGGAGGGTAGAGTCACATGGGGTAACCTCCTCGTGGTCGCTATAATGTGGTTCTCGCTCTCGGTGGGGTGTGTGGTGAGTTGTGCGTGGATGCCGCGGAGAATAGTGTGAAGCCTCCACATGCAAATTGGGCATTTGAAATTGGGAGAAAAAGGGGAAAAATTGAAAATAAAAAAAATTAAAAAATATATATATATATTATTTAGAGGTCAACCGACAGTGGATTTTGACGATAGCTATATCTAAGGTGGTGGAAAAGGTGATAACTGATTAATTGACCTTTAGTTATTAAAATTGATTTATAGAATATTGTTTTAAAAATTGTCACAGACACAGAGGTTTATTGTTTAACCAAACTCCTAATAATAATCACAAGAAAATGAAGATTTGGTGCATAGCATGGGACTTTTAACTATAAACAAGCCTGAAATACACCAGGGACTCTTATTTTGAAATGACAGACATAGTTTGGACCTGTACCTCATCCATTTTTTTTGATTTAGTATTCCTCAATCCATCTCTTATAAATACTGTAGTGTAACAAAAAAAAAAAAAAAATACAAATTCTTTTTTTTTTTTTTTTGCAAAACTGCCAAAAAAAAAAAAAAAAAAAAAAACATATATATATATAATGGATTAAATACCAAAAGTGTATAGGGTCTGTAGAAATCAGAAGTAGGTAAGAGTGTAATTTTTTTTTTCCACTTCCATAAATGATATTTTTTATAATTATTTCATATCTATTTAAGTTTACTATAGCAGGAGATCTATTTCTTTGTGTATTACAATAGAAATGAGTGCTATATTCATACAGATAAATGCTATATCACGTTGATTATCTGTGCAACAATGAACTATCAACAATGATGAATTATCAGAATCTCATATGCATATACACATACATAATATACTGATGTTTCAGTGATTGACTTGATTTACATTTGACATTGCTATTGGACGCAGAAGCAACATGGAAGTAAACTATAGCAAGTGCAACACATGAACAGTATGATTTGAGTATTGTCATTTGGGTGTAATGTGCATCTATTTAGACTCAAAGTGTCTGTGAAAATACACATATAATACACATAGATTACACGTGTGTAGATTATGTGTTATGTGTAGCTCAATATGTGATTGACAGCCAGTTGCATCTCACACATTTTCAGTGTGAAAATAATGAGTCCTGATTTGTTGCATTATCTCTTTAATTTATAAAAATAAAACATCACAGTATATTTGATTTTATTGTTTTCTAATTGTCTTGAAAATATTGTTAAAACACATTTTGTACTTCCATTTTTGATAGTTATAAGAGCCAGGTCTCTAAAGACCCGAATACGAACATGCATTTAAGGGTTAAACAAATTAATCTTGTTATAGCCTATAGGTCTATATGCACCAGATGAAGGGTTTTGTATATAGTATATATGGAGTTTGAGGAATAAGGATTATTATTGGCTTGATATGTGCTGACGGGGCATGTTTCCATCTGCTCACGTTTGTTTTTGTTTTTTTTGCATGCTCTCAGTTCAATTTAAAAAAACATCTTGTAATGCACTCTGCCTGTAGGGTCTGTCTCTGACCCCTGAGGATGGCTGGAGCGTGCACTCAGTGGCTCACGTCCATGAGATGAAGGCTGAGGTGGACAAGGGACTGAAGTTCATGTCCTCTACAGAGAGAGACTGGAGGGTCAGTCTCAGATTCTATACAGCACACAACGGGCTCCAAAAAGTCTGGGACCACTAGTGAAAATGATTCTCTTCTGCATCCTTCTGATTAAGAGGCCTACTGCATTTTTTATTACAGCAAAACAGTTTAAGAAGTTAACATGCATTTCTGGATGTCTTCGTAAATGTTCCGTCTCTCTTTTGCTTTGATGACAGCATGCACTTTCTGTTTATTTTTGGATCCCACTGCACACAAATATGAATGTGTTCAGAGTGCATATATTACAGTTGGCACACTTTGTGCTCCGTAAAGAACAATCAGGCCGTATGAAGTCTCAATGTGCTGTATTTCTTCCCTAAAGGTGTGTGACATGTTGGCGTGTCATAATTACTGGCACTGGGCTCTCTATCACATTGAGAAGGTAAAAATACCAGTTGCATGCCTATAAACAGTCTTTATCCAAGTGAACTGCAAATCCAGCACATGCTATTTTTATCCATATGGTCCTTTATAGCAAATCCTGGAATGAATTGATTGTTTTCCATTATGTGACCGTGTCATTATAGCTCGGTGATTACCAGCATACATCTCTGCATGGTAAAACATACATTGCCAGTTACATGTCCAGATCTGAGTAATAGATTCTTATGTAAATCTTTCTATTTTATGATCTTCACAGGGAGAGTATGAAGCAGCTTTGAAGATTTATGACGAGCAGGTCAGTGCACGATTGGATAGCACATTAGACAATATCAGTTTGTTCTTGTTTTTGTTGCTTTTCAATACTGTAGACACAGACCACAGAATTATCAAAAGTGTGTTTAAGTGTAGGGTACATGGTTAACAATTATGTGTTACATATAACAAAAATATACTGTCAACACATTATAAAAAATATGGTAATTGAAATATTGAAAGCTGCCAAACTAAAGTTACAATTAATTGCCTGATAATATTGAATCTTTTAGCAGCATACTGTATGTGATACATTGTAACAGTTGGGTTCATGTGAAAAATACAGAATCTTTTTACATTAAATGCATCTCAGCGGGTGCCATTAGCTGCATACGCTCTATAACACTTTTATATTCTAAAAGTTGTTTAAAATGTAGGTAACACTCAGAATAACTTTCATTTAAACTTTATCTATAAACATTACATAACTTATATAGCTCAGTTGGGCTATTCCATGTCAAATCAACCAAATTTTAGAAAGTTTCCCGGCTGAAATGTGCAATTTTTTGGTGAATAAATTTTCTGTTGAATAGTGCATTTTTGGTCTCTCAAAAATCTATATTTTGACATTGTTTTTAGGCGAATTAATAAAGTTGCATTTCTAGTTTCAGCATTATTTGTACCTCAAATCTTGGACAAGAAAATCTAGCTGCACCATGTGAGACACTTTTGGTTTTCAACCATTGAAAATGGGTAACATGAAACAATTTACGCACGGAGCCGCATTGAGAGCCCCGTATCTCTGGCACTTAACCATATAGGCCCTTAAAAATGGAGATGCAAAGAGAAAAGTTTGTTCTGAACCTGAATCTAAAAGGATATTAAGAAATCTTTAACACTTCTGGAGTTATAGGCACTCCAACTTTGAAAAACAACACAAAAAAAGTGCTTTTTTTAATTTTTGGACTCACACCATTGACATATAGTGAAACAAGAGGTGCTGAAGTCAACTGATCTTAATAATAGATCTACCGATCTCTGTGTATCAATAAAATCATGACGCTTGACAACCTTTCTGAGGTCATTTTTTTACCTGTAGTTTTGCTTCAAAATCATAGTTGAAAATCATCATACTGACCCCACTCAATAATAGATTATTCCATTTGCATTCAATATTTTGGCTTTCATTGTCATGTATTTATTTGTATTTTTTTCACTAGTAAAAACAAAAATTAAAAATAAAATTTTGAGCCGTGGACCTCTAAGTTGACACAGAATGACGTGGTTATTAATAGATCAGTAATGCATGGGGATTCATAATATGAACATACATGAATCTGTTTCATAACGTTTATTAACTATGTTCAAATAATGAACTAATGATCTCTTGAGCATTATGCAACGTGATGATGTTTTTTAGTGCTGTTAAAGAAAGCTGCTGTACAGTATAATAAAGTGGGTGTAAATTTGCAGTGGGGAAATGATTGACATTTTCTCTCCAGGTTTCTCGTCGGTGTGTGAAGTCTGGAGCCATGCTGGACACCGTGGACTCTTGTTCACTGCTTTACAGACTCGAACTGGAGGGTGAGACATCATCCAATCTTAAAATAGAGATTGAAAATAATAAACCTCTCAGTCTCCGTCTGAGCAGAGTCCAGTCACACATTCACAACTGTGTTTGTGTGTATAAACGTGTCCCTGTGTGTTTTGCATGCCAGGTGTGAGCGTGAAGGAGCGCTACCGGGAGTTGCTTCAGGTCACTCAGCCTCATACAGAGGACCACACGTTACTCTTCAATGACCTGCACTTCCTCATGGTTTCTCTGGGCAGTAAGGAAACCGCCACCACTCAGCGTCTGCTGGAGAGTCTGCAGGAACTCACTAAGTGAGCCGCATGCATTACATAAGTGTTTGTGGAGGCTGAGTCGTGCATTCAATTAGTGCGTCTTCAGGCTCTAGATTTCTTAGAAATGTCCGGCTTTGAGGAACACTAGCACTCTCCCAGACCGCTGAGCTGCATGCATATTTAGTCCAATCTGCAATAGCCACCAAAACACACACGTGTGGCAACGGCTGTACAGAGGATATACGTGGAACCAAGCACAAAAATAAAGCATGATGGAGACGAATACAACACTGTATCTGTTCAAACAGCACGGAGCATTCGATTGTATTTCCCCCTCATCTTATCTACTGTAGGCTCAAATACACACATAAAAAACCCTTGCTTCATTGTTTATTGCCCACACTATACTGTGTTTTCTTAATGAAGTCCTGGTGTTATAATAGTGACTCTTATTTACTCACTTTGTGACACATTCACCAAAAACAGACGGCACTGTTAAAGAATAGACATTATTTATTGTGCCTGTTCTGTGGGACACAAAATGAGATGTTTTAAAGAACGTTCACGCTGCTGTTTTCCATACAATTACAGCAAAAAAGTTGCATTAAGTTTGAATGTGCGGAATCACAGCGCTTCGGTGGAGGGGAAGATTATCAGTGAATAATGATTTAAATTTAACATATATTCCCCATATAAAGCTGTCGTATGGCTTCAGAAGAACTTTTGGAATATTGAGCAACTTTTAAGGTACTTCTTTGTCATTTTGGAGCTTGATAGTGCCTGGATGAACCAGATGGTACCCGACAAATCATCAGTGCTGTGTCTGAAACCGTGTACTGTCACAGTATGTTCTGTATTTGATGAAGGATGCATGCGAGTAGTGGGAATAGATTTCGGACGTCATCCGGGGACGTGGGCATTGGCCCGTGACCCGCATATATGACGTAAGAACAACAACCGTGAAAACGATCTGCTCTGGTTTTGTTAAACCAGCTCAATGTAAGGAACAGTTATGTTGGTATATGTCGCACTTATAGTTGAGAAGAGCCGTCTGACTCGCGGTTCATCGCCGTTCTTTTAAATCCAGCGCTTTGAACGTGACGTCGCCTCAGCTCCCGTGGGATTATGGGACCGTTAAGTGTCCAGTTGATCCGCACTTCAGAATCTCGCCGGAAATATTAAATCATCCGGGTATTTCTCGCTTACTGCTTCATGAATACTGTGGATTCGGACACACTACTCCATTGGCATACTAGATAGTAGAGAAGTATGGATATTTGGACGTGGCACAGTTTTCGGGCCGGTTCAAGTCTTGATTTTCAAGTATAACTTCAGGTCTGTTTGAGGTTTGTAATTATTTATTATGTACTCCCAAAACAAGTTACGCTAATGTAAAAATAATGACGTATTTTAAAAAGTAGCCTAAATTGTATTAAATTTATACAGTATGTACTGTATATAATATAGACTACATATATTTAATATGTACTATTAAATGCACATGTTCTTTCTCACAAACGAGATAGGGGCTGTTCACAACCAAACAAGTCTTTCTTTGACTGTTGCGTTGTGTCTCACTGTTTTTAATGCCTTGCTTTCTTTTTAAAAAAGAACTTCAAAAGTGAATTTCGAGACTGTTTACTGTTACAAATGTTGCCTATGATCCTTAAAGGGACAGTTCACCCAAAAATGAAAATTCTCTCATTATTTACTCCCCCTCATGATATCTCAGATGTGTATGACTTTCTTTCTTCAGCAGAACACATTTGAAGAACAACAGAAGAATATCCCAGCTCAGAAGGTCCTTAAAATGCAAGTGGATGGTGATCAGACTTTAGAAGCTCCAAAAATCACAGACAGTCAGCATAAACGTCATCCATACGACTCCAGCGGTTAAATTAATGTCTGCTAAAGCGATACGATTGATTTTGTTGTGAAAAAGATCAATATCTTAGTACTTTTTGGAGAGAATTTTCATTTTTGGGTGAACTAACTCTGTAAATAAAATACAGCCTATTGCAGCAAATGTACTTGCTTGAAGAACAAATGATGAAGATAGCAAGTGTTTTTGGGTTTGGATCAGGTTCAGGCTTAAAATCTGACAATATGGGCTTCAGTTTAATGCCTGTGTAGACCTCTAAAAGAAAGTCAAACAGGTTTGGAACAGCATGAGGATGAGTTAATGATGACATAATTGTCATTTTTGGGTGAACACTAGTCAGAATTCTCTGTCTTCCTCCTCCAGAGATCCAGCAGAGAATCATCAGCTCCATATAGCCGAGCGTGTTGGGTTGCCCATGTGTCGGGCACTGCTGGAGTACGACCAGGGAAACTACAGTCAGGCCGTGGAGCTGCTGAAACCCATCAGATACCGTTTTAAAGAGATCGGGGGCAGTGACGCACAGGTCAGTCACTTCTGAACTTCATCCACAGTATCACCAAAAGAGATGTGTTTTTACCACTAAAATTTTTTTTTCTTCATATATTTAAATGTGTTTTTGCAGAGGGATATTTTCAATCAACTTCTTATTCACGCTGCCATGAAGTCAGGAGACAAACACCACCAAAGATTTGCCAGGTACTGTAAAAGCCCTTTAAGTGGAGATTGTTCTTCAAAGTGTCCTGTTTTATGCTCTTATCTTGCACTTTAAAAAAGAACACTATGGGTAGAATACAACTGAAGCTGGAGATATGGCTGTTTCTTCAGGTTCTTTCAGCACTGTAGACTTAAAGGTGCAATATGTAACAATTTTCACGTAATATTCGTCTTTTCTTTGCCAATGTGTGAACGGCTTGTAACACAACTTAAAAATGAGCTCTTCCCCGACTTCCTAGGTTGCCTATTAAAGCCTGTAGACTGATTTTCATGCGAAGGGAGCGGGTCGCTTTTACCGGGAAAATCCAAAGTGTGTGACGTTTATGCACGCTCCCGAGAGTCTCAGTGCTTCTCTTCCACTATTCAACAGCGACAACAAACTGCAACACTAGGTAACATTATCTTAGAGATGAAATCCAGCAAACGTCCGGCTCCCAGCACAACACCGACTCCTACACAAACTCAGAGTAAACCAAAAAAACATTTATCTACTGAATCCAGTCTGGCTAAGCGGGAACATGATCGTGGTCGAGTGAAAACTAGAGTGAACATCGGCAGGACATTTGATTCCTGGAGGGACCTTCGTTCAGTTTTGGGGATCAAAACTGACCCTGAATTGACGTTCTTCTTATTGGACAGGTAAACTTCCATAACTGCAAAGCATGTGAAATATAGTGCCATAAGGATTGATCTGTGTCATTTTAGCTAAACTACAATAACACATGAAATGAATGCTAGACAATGTTCAAGATAATGCAGAAAGCTCCGTTCATTAGTGTAACGTAACTTGATTATACAGAAAATATATATATTCTATTATTATAAAACAATAACGCATCGATATATCAAAATGACAGTTGTGATGGATTCATATCAATACTGAATTGTGTCAACATATTTATAATGTACAGTCTGTTTTATAAACAGTTACTGTCATCATCCACCAAATTTAGCTAACAGCTATTGATAAAGCTGACTAGCTAGCTAACGGCGACATAGGCTATTGTATAAATGCAGTCAATGTATCATGCAAAGAAAAGTGATTACTTCAAACTACAGTCTCTCATAGTCAGACCTATATCCACACTTTATATGAGCCCTGTTCCAGCACTGGAGAGTCAAATATAATATACAGTCTCAAAGTTTGTAGAAAAACAATCATAACTGTGTAAGTTTAATTATGCTATCTCATCTGTCAGCATGATGTCGGTGAATCACGTTCAGTCTCTTTGTACGTTACGTCATTGTTTTGGTCGATGCTCGCTCGTGTCCCTATGGAGTGTGTGCGCGAGCACGAGCAACAGGCTGCAGTTCACTTAACGGCCACAGGTGTCACTAATAACAAGTGTTTCTGAATCTTACATACTGCACCTTTAAAATCTCATTAAAACACTTTTCTCTCTCTCATTAGTTTCTTTAATTTGTACAGTGTCCATCAGTGTGTGTTCATGAGTCACAGGAGATTTATATCATTCAAGTCATGAAAATTCATTTCTGTGTTGTGTTTAATAGAATTCTGTGCTGGAAATGACGCTGATGGAAATGATATTTTTAATGATTTTCAAATAAACTGACCGACTCATTTGTCTTGCTGAGGCTAATTTCAGAGCTAACATTTTATGGATTAGAAATACAAACAAATCAAATTTTCACACTTTTTACTTCATATGGCAAAATTACAGCTTGATTGATAAAAATTTAAAATGATATTTCTCTCGATTTTTCTCTTTGTCTCATATTTCATCTCCAGCATGCTCTTCACTGTCACTTTTGACAACTTTAATTTGGAGCAGAATTGTTTCGTGTGATGGAAATGATGCTGCAACTGTGCGACAGTTGTAATTTTTGAAAAATGTATATAATTTTTGAAATTATTTAAAAAACTAAATTCAAACAATGAATATTGAAATGGTTTGTTTATTTCCCTCCTTGTTTAGATGATCATAATTTTACACAAGCTGTAATTTGTATTTATTATTTTATCCTGGTGAGAAGTTTGCAATTCAGATTTAAATTAATATCAGGTTTAAAACAAGTTCAGTTCAATGGACAGCATTTGTGTCATAATGTTGATTACCCCAACCATTAATTTCGACTCATCCCTCCTTTTCTTTAAAAAAAGCAAGAATCGATGTTCCGGTGAGACACTTACAATGGAAGTCAATGAGCCAGTTTTTAGAGGGTTTAAATGTGACGCTTATGAAAGCACTTACATTAATTCTTCTGTTAAAACTGCTGTATTATTTGTGCTGTAACGATGTTTAAATTGTAATTTTTTACAGGCATTTTAGGGTTTACATCATCATTACATGGTAACAAAGTTGTAAAATTGTCTATAACTTTCCACAGATGTGGTTAGTAAGTGATTTAATCACAGTAAAATCATGTTAACACACATATTGTTTATGTCTGCATTTCTTTAACGAGACCATCATATTACAAAATGAAAACATGAGACATGAAAGTGTCAGAAGTGAAACACCTGTATGTTGAACGCGTCTTTTGCGAGCTGTTCTTCACCACAGAAAATAATATCAGTTGATCCTACAAACAAAATGTGTTGACAGAAATCTCTGACTATGGCAGTTTGCACTGATAGAGTATGATTGTCAACACATTTTGTTTTGTTGGACAATTCAAAATATTTGTGTGTTGTTGTTGTTGTTGTTGTGACTAACAGGTTGTATTTATGTCAGAATATTGTTCTGTAGCATCATTCAGACAGTGATTTTGCCCTGTAGTGATTTGTTGGACACTCACTAATGGAGCAGGTGTTTGTTTCTGTCTCTAGATGTATGCTGATAGAGAGAGACGCACTGCGGCTGAACTCCCCACTTACAGACCGTCTGATCCAGAGAGCACACTCACTACACATTTGAGTCTATTCAGTATGCACTTAAGCTGTTTAATTACAAAGAGTGTGTTCACTCCTCCAACAATGTCTCCTGTCATCTCGTCCAACTACATCACAAAACTTAATGAAATGGATGTGTGCAAGAGATGGCTTCTTATGTAGACACTTTGCACTACACATTATTAAAGTTCAACTAGTATTGTATAAATTACAGTGATTATTCAATGCTGTGTGCATTCAAAATGAGCTTAAAAATATGCATTCAGACTTTTTGAATTTGTAATGTAAAAATAACAAACAATCCTGCAAGCTTTACTAACAACCTTATTTTTAAATAACAGAGAACAAAATGTAAACTGAAATAGAAGATAAACATGGGCTCCAAGGCAAAGAATGTGCTGGCAATGTATGAGCAGGATAAAGCATGTATCATAAAAGCATCACTCCGGTGTGTGTGTGTGTGTGGAATGATTGAGGTGAGTCTTCCGGCTCTACAACACTGATCGGATCTATTTCCAGAACTCAGAGATGAGAGTCTGAGACAGCACGATGCCTGCGATATTGAGGATCAAATAGAAGAACCGTGTCAGGATTGCAGTGTGCATGTAGAGGAACATAATTGTGTTTTGTTTTTTTTAATCCCCTTTTCTCCCAATTTGGAATGCTCAATTCCCACTACTTAGTAGGTCCTCGTGGTGGTGCGGTTACTCACCTCAATCTGGGTGGCGGAGGACAAGTTGCCTCCACTTCTGAGACCGTCAATCCGTGCATCTTATCACGTGACTCGTTGTGCATGACACCGCGGAGACTCACAGCATGTGGAGGCTCATGCTACTCTCCACGATCCACACACAACTCACCACACGCCCCATTGAGAGAGAGAACCACTAATCATGACCACGAGGAGGTTACCCCATGTGACTCTACCCTCCCTAGCAACCGGGCCAATTTGGTTGCTTAGGAGACCTGACTGGAGTCACTCAGCACACCCTGGATTCAAACTCGTGACTCCAGGGGTGATAGTCATCGTCAATACTCGCTGAGATACCCAGACCCAAGGAACATAATTTCTGTATCTGCCCCACACCTCTGAAACATTCATGAATGGAAATGCGCCGAGTTATACCAACACACAACAGGATCACGATCCTAAAGGCTTGAATGTGTTGCTTCAGGAAGACAAAACAGGCTGATTTTGTCAAATAAACTA
This sequence comes from Myxocyprinus asiaticus, assembly GCF_019703515.2. Taxonomy (NCBI): domain Eukaryota; kingdom Metazoa; phylum Chordata; class Actinopteri; order Cypriniformes; family Catostomidae; genus Myxocyprinus; species Myxocyprinus asiaticus. The sequence continues at coordinate 46,127,754 of NC_059369.1, forward strand.
TGTCCTAATGAATTTGACTGGCATCAGTCTTGTATATGGATCAATGCATGTATTCTGGAGTAATGTAATAGATCTGTCAATGCAAAAATGTAATTCACACAAAATAAGTTGTGTATTCCTCTGATTTACATGCTTTCAAAGTAATTTTGATATTTTTCTGTGGCGTAAAGTAAAAGATGTTTCGTGTAACCATCTGGAGACAGAAAAAAATAAGTCTCATTAGAAGCTGAAATTCTTGGAAAAAAATAAATATTGGCATGAAAAGTGCAGAATAATCTTTTGTATTTTTTTTTTTTTGTAATTTTCTTCCAAAATGTGATTCATATTTAAGCAAAATTGTTATTTTGTCATACTGATATTCAATATTTTGACATTTTTGTGAAGCAGCACATTTTGTTTTGGTCATATGATGTAACTATTGAAACAAGAATCCTAATAAATGTTCTCGATTTATAAAAAAATAAAATTTTTACCTTGGCATATATGCTTGAAAACTTTGTTGAAGTTAATGATTAAGTGTGTTCACTCTCAAGGTGCAAGGTTACATGTGACATTGTCCTTATTTTTATTGTATTTTTATCACCTTGGTCAACCTTATTTATTAATAAACCACGTAAGACAGGCCAGTTTAAAGACATATTCTGGGTTCTTATAACAAATCAAGCTTTATGTGGCACTTTTTATTTTTTATTTAATTGATTTGCTTATAACAGAAAATATTTCTAATTCGTCTCCCGGTTTGTAAAAAACGCATTTACATAAATATACTTACAATGAAAGTCTATGGGGTAGAGCATTCTGGAGGGTTAAGAAGCAGAAATGCGAAGCTTGCAGTTTTTGTTAAACAATATTAATGATTATGTACAAAAACATGCATTATTTGAGCTGTACTGTTGTCTAATCAGCGGTGGGACAACTATATGTGAACGAACCTCTGGTTGTGAGGTGGATGTGAACAGTCCATTTCTGGTATCTTTGCAAGTCGAAATTATTTACTGTGCAAATCGGCACGAGCATGACAGCATACCACAGATGCTGTTAACAGAGCTCAACTTGTATTATAATCCACAGCTTGAGACAATCAATTTAATTAGTAACTGTTTTCACTGAGCAGTGGCGGAGCCGTGAGTTTCTCCACAGGGCTGGCTGGGCAGGGGCCAGCGATCAGTCTGTGGGGGGGTTGTTGGTGTAGAAAGCAGAGGTGCGTGGATTCAAAACAGAGAGGAGTGGATACAGTGACACCCGGGACGGAGAGGTGCGGCGACCTTGGTATGGACACATGTTAAGTCTCCTGTGTGTTCCAGTTGTACAGAGATGGTTCCACCTCCAAAATACTAAACTGTGCCCAAGACAAAAAAATTACAAAAACGGCAATTGCGAGTGGGGTGGCCAATGGGGTGGCCAGGCTTCAGTCGCCCTTGGCCACCCCCTAGCTCTGCCACTGTCACTGAGGAGAATGTTACCTGTGGTAGCACAAGTCCCAGCGCGCCCACTAACAGCAGGTGAGATTCGATCCACACGACCGCTCTGTCCGAACAGTCCACCAGATAGATCGATCTAGTGGCATCCAGAGAGTTTTGGGTCTGAACCCCGAAGTCACACATAGTGTTGATCACAGTCTGAAAGAGTAAAAGAGGTGGCATTAGATTTTCGTCTTTAGTCTTTGAGCAGCGGGGGCAGTGGTCTGCATTCCCACGGGACCTGATTAGACTTCTTGCGGTGCGGGATTACGTTCCCGATTTGAAGGCGGGAGCGGACAGTAAACGGGAACAGGCGGTCAGAGAATAGCCTGAAAAATCAGATGTGGATATCCTTTTATTATTATTATTATTATTATTTTATTAATTGATTAATGCAAAATAACTTTTTATTTTACAACTACTTTATTTTTTATATTAATAAACAGAAAATGCAACGTAAAAGTGTGCACACAGCACTTGCATCAAATTATCCAATATATAGATTAGGCAGGTAGTCAACGGCACTTTAGAAGAATGGCAGAACAAAGTATGGACACACTGGAGGAAATTAAAGGATGTGAAATTCAAACTAGAAAATGGTCAATTTAGTGTTAAGAAACCAATTTCAGGCAAGTCAAATGGGTATCATGTCACGTGTCATCTGATAATAACAATAACAGAAAAATAAAACTTTCTTTGTGTACACTTGTCTATTTGTGTGGCTTACACCCAATGTGGAAAACGCATATGGGGTGGCGGGAACGGGAGCGGTCGGGAAGAAAATCACTGCGGGGAGAGTGCGGGTGAACATGATGTAAAATTCAGCTGAAGCATTCAGTGTGGGATGGAAAAATCAGTCCCGTGCAGACCTCTCTACCAAAGTTTTTAATCTCTGCTGATACTCATATCACATGTTGTGGCTTGTTGAGAATAGGTGTGCTGTTATATTTCTATCGAACCAATGATTAAAAATGCCTATACTTAGATTTAAGGAGGGGCCCCAGCCATATCTCGAAACCAGAAACTTTGAGTTGGGCACTTCTGACATGGGACAGAAAAGAACCACCTAGAAATGCCCTAGCAACCGCATAGCAACAAGCTAAAAAAAAAAAAAAAACACTCGAAATACCTTAGCAACCGCATAGCAACAAGCTAAAAAAACAAAACACTCAAAATACCTTAGCAACTGTATAGCAACAAGCTAAAAACAAACAAACAAACACTTAAAATACAGTACTGTGCAAATATCTTAGGCACATAAGATGTTTCACAAAAACATTTGTCTTAAGATGGTTATTTATATCTTCAACTTTAGTGTGTCAATAGAAAATATAAATGTTAGACTCAAAAACATTACTTTTGCAAATAGAAAAGATTAGAATAGAAGAACAGGGAGCCCTGCAACAGATGTCATGACCCCACAGAGTCCCCACTGAACATCGTGTCAGTCTGAGATTACATAAAGAGACAGAAGCAATCGAGACAGCTGAAATAGATAGAAGAACAGGGAGCCCTGCAACAGATGTCATGGCCCCCACAGAGTCCCCCACTGAACATCGAGTCAGTCTGAGATTATATAAAGAGACAGAAGCAATCGAGACAGCTGAAATAGATAGAAGAACTGTGGTGAATTCTCCAAGAAGCTTGATCATCTTATCTGCCAACAACCAAGAAAAACTGTGTCCAGGTGTATCTAGAAGAATTGGGGCTGTTTTAAAGGCAAAGGTGGTCACACCAAATAATGATTTAGCTTTTTTATGTTTACTGGACTTTGTATGATGTTAACTGATAAATGAAAACTGTTTATGTCATTATGTTTGAAGACATCCTCACTATGCAACATTTTGTGCCTAAAACTTTTGCACAGTACTGTACCTTAGCTACCACATAGCAATAACCTAAACAAACATTCAGAATGCTTTAGCAACTGCATAGCAACAAGCAAAAAACAAAACAAAAAACAAAACTTGAAATACCTTAGCAACCACATAGCAACAAGCTGAACAAACACTCAGAATACCTTAGCAACCACAAAGCAACAAGCAAAAAACACTTGGAATACATTAGCAACTGCATCACAACAAGCTAAAAAACACTTGGAAAACTACTTAGCAACAAGCTAAAAAAACAAAACAAAACACTACCAAGACCTTAGCAACTGCATAACAAAAAGCTAAAGAAAAACAGAGAATGCCTTAGCAACTGCACAGCAACAAGCTAAAAAACACTTTGAATACCTTAGCAACAAGCAAAACAATCTCATTTCTGAATACCTTAGCAACCACATAGCTACAAAGTAAAAAACAAAACACTCAAAATACCTTAGTTAACACAGCAACAAGCTAAAAAAAAACACTTGAAAAGACACTTGGAAAACCTTAGCAACAGACTAAAAACACATTCCCAAAACCTAAGCAACCGCAAAGCAACAAACTAAAAAAACACATTCCCAATAACTTAGCAACTGCATAGCAACAAGCTAAAAAAAAAAATACTTGGAAAACCGCTTAGCAACAAGCTAAAAAAAAAAAAAAAAAAAAACTACCAATACCTTAGCAACTGCATAGCAACAAGTTAAAAAACACTTGGAATACCTTAGCAACTGCACAGCAAAAAGCAAAAAACACTTGGAACACTTTAGCAACCGCATAGCAACAAGCTAAAAAAAAAAACTCAGAATACCTTAGAAACTGCATAGCAACAAGCTAAAAAAAAAAACTCAGAATACCTTAGAAACTGCATAGCAACAAGCTAAAATACACTTGGAAAACCACTTAGCAACAAGCTAAAAAAAAAAAAAAAACACTACCAATACATTAGCAACTGCATAGCAAAAACCTAAAAAAACACTTGGAATACCTTAGCAACTGCATAGCTAAAAAAAATACAAAAAAAAATAAAATAAAAAAAAACCTCAGAATACCTTAGCAACTGCATAGCAACAAGCTAAAAAAACAAAACACACAAATTACCTTAGTAATCACATAGCAACATGCTAAAAAATACACTCTGAATAACTTAGCAACAGCATAGCAACAAGCTAAAAAAAATTCAAAATACCTTTAACAACTGCATATCAGTAAACTAAAAACACTCGAAATACCTTAGGAACTGCAGAGCAACAAGCTAATAAATATTTGGAATACCTTAGCAACCGCATAGAAACGAGCAAAAAAAGAGACACTCGGAATACCTTAGCAACAGGCTAAAAACACATTCCCAATACCTTAGCAACTGCATAGAAACAAGCAAAAAAAAAAAATAAAAATAAAAATAAAAGACACTCGGAATACCTTAGAAACTGCATAGCAACAAGCTAAAAAAAAAAAAATCAGAATACCTTAGAAACTGCATAGCAACAAGCTAAAATACACTTGGAAAACCACTTAGCAACAAGCTAAAAAAAAAAAAAAAAACACTACCAATACATTAGCAACTGCATAGCAAAAACCTAAAAAAACACTTGGAATACCTTAGCAACTGCATAGCTAAAAAAAAAAAATAAAAAAAAAAAATAAAAAAAAACCTCAGAATACCTTAGCAACTGCATAGCAACAAGCTAAAAAAACAAAACACACAAATTACCTTAGTAATCACATAGCAACATGCTAAAAAATACACTCTGAATAACTTAGCAACAGCATAGCAACAAGCTAAAAAAAATTCAAAATACCTTTAACAACTGCATATCAGTAAACTAAAAACACTCAAAATACCTTAGGAACTGCAGAGCAACAAGCTAATAAATATTTGGAATACCTTAGCAACCGCATAGAAACGAGCAAAAAAAGAGACACTCGGAATACCTTAGCAACAGGCTAAAAACACATTCCCAATACCTTAGCAACTGCATAGAAACAAGCAAAAAATAAAAATAAAAATAAAAATAAAAGACACTCGGAATACCTTAGGAACTGCATAGCAACAGGCAAAAACACATTTGGAATACCTTAGCAACCGCAAAAAAAAATATCTATATTGATATATATCTATATGATAATACTATCAATACCTTAGCTAAAAACATAAAAACACTTGGAATACCTTAGCAACTGCATAGCAACAAGCTACAAAACACTTGGAACACTTTAGCAACCACATAGCAACAAACTTAAAAAAAACAACAACTCTGAATACCTTAGCAACTGCATAGCAACAAGCTAAAAAAAAAATACTGGGAATACATAAGCAACAGCATAGCAACACCTGCTTAGCACTGAGGTGGCCAGTTTTGCATGGGGAAGCACCATTCACAATGTCTTCAGAAAAGGTACAAATCTAGTTTCTGTAATATTATAGAAGCTCTAGAAATGCAGTTGCAAATGTTTAGTGTAACATTCAGAAGAATGTTTTTTTGGCAGTGTTTGACCCACCTGAGTTATCTGAACCCTTTCAACTCCACTGCATCTTCAGTTATCTAATGATTTATTTCCCCTTTAACACAAAACTATTGTAAAGGAGCACAACAGCTTTTATGAAGAACGTGTAGGTTGAGTAAATCATGACAGAATTGTAATTTTCAATTGAACTATTTCTTTAACTTATATCAATGCAATACATTTTCCCGCACAGATTTCTCACCATTTTCAGAGTTCAAAATCCGTCAAGACTGACACAGCGCTAACTGCTGAGAAATGATCACATGTAACTTTTAAGATCATGAGTTTTCCAAGTAAACTCCATGTTGTGTTGACTGGTACACTTGAACTAAACACATATGGTCTCCTGCACAGGTCACTGTGAAATATAATGTTATGATTTATTTTCATATTTGAGCACTGCCATCGTCTCTCCATGTGAACAGCTGCTCAGATGAATCTCAGAATCTTCTGTCACTCCGTTCACTATAAAACGAAGTGTTTGAATACTGAAAAACAATGAAGCCCATACACCATATATCTTCTCTCAGCATACTTAAATGTGCCATTCGTCCTCTATTTTCTTCCATTTTTGTTTGACAGAACTGCATTTCGTCCGCTTTGACCCGTTTAGAGAGTGTTTATCTAGCAATCACTGGAGACGTTTGCCAAGGGAGCACAGATCATAATATTTACATCTGCCAAAGAGTTGCTTTAAACCAATGATCTATGTTCTGTTTGAGCATCTTATCAGCATGTAAACAGGTTTTATGGATTGAATTTGGAGTGCACATTTTGCATTTCAGCCAAGCAGCCGCTTTGGACGTCCATGCCAATATGGCACCAATCTGTCATTTTCCATCTCAGGAGACAGGAAAGCAATTAAAAACGTATACGTTATCCTCAAATTGCTGCTTTGACAAGTGTGTTGAAGTTCAACCTTTGAATTAGTGATATATATGGTAAACCCAATCTGTTTAAGTTCACTAAGCTTACTGATGTGATTATAACGGTGGTAATTAATAGCACAGGCCATCATCATTAGAGACATAGAGCGGAGAGGAAGGGCCGAGTCCAACACTTTGAATCTATCTTTGTGGCAGTTCGTTGCAAAGAGTGCAATAAACCAGTGACCACATAAAGTTTTGTTTAGCTGATTAGTGGAAAAATAATAAAACTTCCTTTGTTCTATTGCCTGGCTTTAAAGGTGGATGAAAGAATATAATGGTGTCTAATATTGTGTTTTGCACCAGTTTTCCAAGGATCCATGAACTCAGTTGACCGACACCTGTGTTTACTTTTTTCCTATAAAAAAAATAAAAAAAAGCCAATAGCCTTAAGTATACGTCACATCTGTGAACCATGATTTATTACATGCTATGTCTAGTTAGCAACAGGAGGCATTAGTATTAGTACAATACATTCGTATTCTAGAGGGCATTGTATTGGGGAAAAAAATAAATAATAATAATTATACTCCTGTAGGTGCAAGAAGAGTCATCAATATCGTCTGTTTTCCCAGAAGAGAAAGAGTTTACAGTTATATGCATATACTGAAGTCAGAAGTTTACATACACTTTAACCAAATACATTTAAACTCAGTTTTTCACAATTCCTGACATTTAATCGTAGAAAACATTCCCTGTCTTAGGTCAGTTAGGATCACTACTTTATTTTAAGAATGTGAAATGTCAGAATAATAGTAGAGAGAATGATTTATTTCAGCTTTTATTTCTTTCATCACTTTCCCAGTGGGTCAGAAGTTTATATACACTTTGTTATTGTTTGGTAGCATTGTCTTTAAATTGTTTATTTAAATGTTTTGGGTATCCTTCCACAAGCTTCTCACAATAAGTTGCTGGAATTTTGTCCCATTCCTCCAGACAGAACTGGTGTAACTGAGTCAGGTTTGTAGGCCTCCTTGCTCGCACACGCTTTTTCAGTTCTGCCCACAATGTTCTATCGGATTGAGGTCAGGGCTTTGTGATGGCCACTCCAATACCTTAACTTTGTTGTCCTTAAGACATTTTGCCACAACTTTGGAGGTATGCTTGGGGTCATTGTCCATTTGGAAGACCCATTTGCGACCAAGCTTTAACTTCCTGACTGATGTCTTGAGATGTTGCTTCAATATATCCACATCATTTTCCTTCCTCATGATGCCATGTATTTTGTGAAGTGCACCAGTCCCTCCTGCAGCAAAGCACCCCCACAACATGATGCTGCCACCCCCATGCTTCACGGTTGGGATGGTGTTCTTCAGCTTGCAAGCCTCACCATTTTCCCTCCAAACATAATCAAATCAATCAAATCAAATCAAATCACTTTATTGTCACACAGCCATATACACAAGTGCAATGGTGTGTGAAATTCTTGGGTGCAGTTCTGATCAACATAGCAGTCGTGACAGTGATGAGACATATACCAATTTACAATAACATCAAATTAACACAACACAATTTAAACATCTGTTATACACATAATTACACTCAACAATATACAAATAATAACATACACTGTACAGTATACAATACGCTGTTTTTTTTTTTTTACTATATAGATACACATTATTCAATAAAAATTAAAAATTTAAATATATATATAAAAAAAAGTATATATATATATAGAATGTACAGTATTGTACTGTATTGACATTCAGCTGTCGGTTGATAGTCAGTTATTAAGAGAGACATAATATAATAATAATAATATAATTTATGACAGTCCGGTGTGAGATAAAAGAGTAATAAAGTGCAGGGCTGATGTATTTTGATCGTGAGAGATCAAGAGTTCAGAAGTCTGATTGCTTGGGGGAAGAAGCTGTCATGGAGTCGGCTGGTGCGGGTCCAGATGCTGCGATACCGCCTACCTGATGGTAGCAGTGAGAACAGCCCATGGCTCGGGTGGCTGGAGTCTCTGATTATCCTCCGAGCTTTTTTCACACACCGCCTCGTATATATGTCCTGGAGGGAGGGAAGCTCACCTCCGATGATGTGTCTGGCAGTTCGCACCACCCTTTGCAGTGCTTTGCGGTTGTGGGCGGTGCTATTGCCGTACCAGGCGGAGATACAGCCAGTCAGGATGCTCTCTACAGTGCAGGTGTAGAACCTGTAATGATGGTCATTATGGCCAAACAGGTCAATATTTGTTTCATCAGACCAGAGGACATTTCTCCAGAAAGTAAGATCTTTGTCCCCATGTTTTATGGCGGTTTTGGAGCAGTGGCTTCTTCCTTGCTGAGCAGCCTTTCAGGTTATGTCGATATAGGACTCGTTTTACTGTGGATATAGATACTTGTCTACCTGTTTGCTCCAGCATCTTCATAAGGTCCTTTGCTGTTGTTCTGAGATTGATTTGCACTTTTCACACCAAACGACGTTCATCTCTAGGAGACAGAATGCGTCACCTTCCTGAGCGGTATGATGGCTGTGTGGTCCCATGGTGTTTATACTTGTACAGATGAACAAGGCACCTTTAGGTGTTTGGAAATTGCTCCCAAGGATGAACCAGACTTGTGGAGGTCCACAATTTCTTTTTTTTTTTTCTTGGCTGATTTCTTTTGATTTTCCCATGATGTCAAGCAAAGAGGCACTGAGTTTGAAGGTAGTCCTTAAAATACATCCACAGGTACACCTCCAATTCAGTACACCTCCTGTCAGAAGCTAATTGATTAATTGTCTAAAGGCTTGACATCATTTTCTGGAATTTTCCAAGCTGCTTAAAGGCACAGTTAACTTAGTGCATGTAAACTTTTGACCCACAGGAATTGTGATATAGTCAATTAAAAGTGAAACAATCTGTCTGTAAACAATTGTTGGAAAAATTACTCGTGTCATGCACAAAGTAGATGTCCTAAATGACTTGCCAAAACTATAGTTTGCTAATATGAAATCTGTGGAGTGGTTTTTATATATATATACACACACACACACACAGTATATACATTTAAATGAAAAAACGGATATAAGAAAAACTAAATAAAAGATAATTGTATGACTTTGTTTCTGTGAGGCATTCTTTATGTAAAGCAATATGCAATTTTCCCATCTAAATGTGTTTTTATTCTCCAATATATGGCTTTCTTAGATGTTAACTGAAAGGATGATAGACATGGTTGCATTTGTTGCCAGAGAAAAGACTATTTGAAAGAATGCTTTAAATTCGAATAGGTTATACTGAAGAAAACTAGAACATCATTGCAAAGCAAAATTGAATTACAGTGTTTGAACTCTAAAAGCACACGAGCAAAGCTATTTCAGTTCATCAAGACCTCATATCTGCTTATAATGTGCATTGCATTGTCACTTTGCCTTTTCATAACAACAGTTTAATAATGAGTGAGTTGGTGTGCAGTAGGTGGTTAACTCTCACCTCTCCTGGTAGAGGAGTGCAGCATGAGAAGGGAACTGCACATCTTTCTGTACTGGGGTTTGACTGGCTGCAGTTGAAGTACAGGGTCCACAACCAGTCAGTGTAGTTGTTCCAGCCACAGCATTTGAACTGCAGGAGGAAAGAGAGAGAGAGTATTTTTAAACCCTGTCTCACAGGCACAGATTTACCTACTGTCCGCTGGAGAGGCAGGTGGACATCCTGTACTGTACAGTAGAACATCAGTCTAGTTTAGAGCCGTTATCATTACCATAACAACATTTAATTAAAGTGATAGGACAGTTTTATTACCCACACTCATGTTGCTTGAAACCTGTATACATTTTTTGCTTCTTCTGAATATGTTTGAATGTCAAAGCTGCTCTTCTCCATACAGCCAAAGTTATAAGCAATCCCAACAATGGTCGAGCTCCAAATAGGAAAATAGTGAATTACTTTAGTCATAAATTTTGACAGAAATTCCCTTTAAATTGAGTCAACTAATGTTGACATCATATGTCATATAACATCATGTATTTTTATAAATTTTAGTCCGTTTTACTTTGATTAAAATGACATATAATTTTAGTCTACAAAAAATAACATTTTAGTTGACAATAATGTGCACAATGACAAAAACATGTATCAAACTATAACAGACCAAACTGAAACCAAATCCTTAAATGTTTTGAAAAATGTATAATCGACTAACAAACATTCAAACATGAAACAAACACATTAAATATGAATATGTTTTACATGTAAGATTAAACAACATGTGAAAACTGTCATAAAAAGCTGTGCTCCTGAAATAATAGCATATAAATACACTTAAAAAAAAAGTGTTAAATTGTTAATATCTTGCTTATTGTTAATATCTATTTTATATATTTTTCTTGTCATGTTTTCATCAACAGTTTCTATATATATATATATATATATATATATATATATATATATATAGTATATATACATATATGGAAAATATATATATATATATATATATATATATATATATATATATATATATATAACAATATATATATGTACAAAAAACAATTTGTCTAATTGATTGAAATATTTCAAGCAAGTACATTTAGCCATTGTTTACTACAGGGCATCCAGAATTCACCATGACCCCCCCAGGGCATATTTTCAGGCATGGTCTGCAAATAATCAGCAGATTCCAATTTCATGTTGATTGGACAAATGTTATAAGAGTAACAGCAACAACAAAATGTTTACATAAAATCAAATCATGGCCACCCATGGTATCATTGTTCTCTGCATGACCCACACAATCTAACAAGACCAGTCTCACATAAATGCAAACATACAGCCTCAAGTCCATTTTAGTGTGCTCAATTTCAAATTGGCTAATGGATGCCATGTTTCTCAATATATGCAACTGTCCTCATGATCAATGATGACAACTCCCACAAAGACACTGAATGCAAAAACACTGCATGCAAATTTTGAAATTAATCTGACCAATGATTCTATATTTAGAGCCACTTTCATATTGTTCCCTGTTATGGCGCCACCAAATGGCCAAACCCCACAACTTTTTCTGTATGTTCTCAGGTTGAGCCCTTATTTAAGTGTGTCAAGTTTGGTGAAAATATCTAATTTCATTTAAGAGTTATATCAATTTACGTAAAAGCAGAGACCACTTTTAAAATTCATCGGCCGGTTGGCATTTACGAGCAAAATTTTGCCATGTTCTCTTTAAACGTAAGAAATTTACTAATGACACTTCTTATTTTGGTGGTTTCGTTCCGATTGGACAAATGGCTTTAAAGCAATTCGCTAAAGTAGTTCGGAACTATTTTCAAAGTGGCAACAGGCTGCTGCGTTCTGAGCTCCGAAACAACATTGCAGTTTTTTGTTTGTTTTGTTTACAATTCTTATGTTTTTTGTCTTGAATGTTGTCTGCCTTATTGTCTATGACAGACAAACACTTTTGGACATTGGTTCTGCAATTACACACTGTAAACCAGACTTCAAATTTCTCAATGCCGACCCGCTGTTTACAAACACGCCAGCGGAGCCCTTTGTCTGGGCTGCCCAGCCGCGAAAACGCAGAAGGAAAAGGGGAAACAGAGCCGGCGTTCTCATCAGAGTAAGACGTCGCACAAATCGACCCCCGCTACCCAGTATTCTACTGGCAAATGTTCAGTCTCTGGACAACAAGCTCTGCGAGCTGAGAGCGTGGATCTCTTTCCAACGAGAGATGAGGGACTGCTGCATTATCTGCCTTACGGAAGCTTGGATGTCTGCTGAGATTCCAGATTCAGCCATTGAACCCGTGGGATTCTCCGTGCACCGAGCGGACAGAGCGAAAGACCTCTCAGGTAAAAGCAGAGGTGGTGTATGTTTTATGATCAACAAATCCTGGTGTGATCAGAGGAACGTACATTCTATCAAGTCTTTCTGTTCTCCTGATCTGGAATTTCTCATGCTTCTGTGTCGACCATTCTGGCTACCAAGGGAATTCACAGTGGTCATTATCACTGCTGTGTACATCCCGCCACAAGCTGACACAGACCGGGCACTCAAGGAACTGTATGGGAGTATAAGTGAGCAGGAAACCGCGCACCCTGAGGCTGCGTTCATTGTGACCGGGGACTTTAATAAAGCCAGTTTAAAATCAGTCGCATCAAAATACCACCAGCACATTAGTTTCAACACACGAGGGGACCAGGTTTTGGACCATTGCTACTCTCACTTCTGGGATGGCTACAAATCCCTCCCCCACCCACCATTCTGCAAATCGGACCACTCTTCCATTCTGCTTCTGCCCACTTACAGGCAGAAACTGAAACAGGAAGCACCCACCCTCAGAATGATCCAGTGCTGGTCGGACCAATCAGACCCTATGCTACAGGACTGTTTCGATCACGCGGACTGGGAGATGTTCCAGTCCGCCTCTGATGACGACATCGAGGTTTATGCTGATAGCATAACGTATTTCATCAGAAAGTGTGTAGAGGATGTTGATCCGTCCAAAACAATACGGATCTTCCGGGAACGCGGAGGAGCATAAACAAGCCAGTTATGCCCTCCGAAAAACTATCAGAGCAGCAAAACGCCAGTACAGGAACAAGATTGAAGGACAGTTTAACACCACCAACTCTAGAAGCATGTGGCAGGGAATTAACATCATCACGGACTTTAAAGGGAATAAAAACTCTTTTTATGCTCGTTTCAAGGGAAATAACACCACCCTCGCAGAGAGAGCTCCCTTGGCTGAACCTACAGAGGTTACTTCACTCTCCGTCTCTGTAGCGGATGTAACCCGATCCTTCCGACGGGTGAATATCTGTAAAGCCGCAGGTCCAGACGACATTCCGGGCCGCATCATCAGAGCGTGCACGAACCAACTGGCTGGTGTTTTTACGGACATTTTCAACCTTTACCTCTCTTTGTCTGTAGTCCCCACATGCTTTAAACTGTCCACAATTGTGCCTGTACCAAAGCAATCAAAAATCACTGGCTTAAATGACTGGCGTCCTGTTGCTCTGACCCCCATCATCAGCAAATGCTTTGAGAGACTAATCAGAGATTACATCTGCTCTGTGCTGCCTCTCTCTCTTGACCCGCTGCAGTTTGCTTACCGCAACAACCGCTCCACTGATGATGCCATTGCATCTACAATACACACTGCTCTCTCCCACCTGGAAAAAAGGAACACTTATGTGAGAATGCTGTTTGTAGACTACAGCTCAGCATTCAACACCATAGTGCCCTCCAAGCTAGATGAGAAACTCCGGGCTCTGGGCTTAAACAGCTCACTGTGCAGCTGGATCCTGGACTTCCTGTCAAGCAGACGCCAGGTGGTTAGAATAGGCAGCAACATCTCCTCATCACTAACCCTCAACACTGGAGCCCCACAGGGCTGTGTTCTCAGCCCACTACTGTATTCCTTGTACACACATGACTGTTTGGCAACACATAGCTCCAATGCCATCATTAAGTTTGCTGATGACACGACGGTGGTAGGTCTGATTACTGACAATGATGAAACAGCCTACAGAGAGGAGGTGCACACTCTGACACACTGGTGTCAGGAGCACAACCTCTCCCTCAACGTCAGTAAGACAAAGGAGCTGGTGGTGGACTTCAGAAGAAAAGACAGAGAACACAGTCCCATCACCATCAATGGAGCACCAGTGGAGAGAGTCAGCAGCTTCAAGTTCCTGGGTGTCCACATCACTGAGGAACTCACATGGTCCGTCCACACTGAGGCCGTTGTGAAGAAGGCTCATCAGTGCCTCTTCTTCCTGAGACGGCTGAGGAAGTTTGGAATGAACCGCCACATCCTCACACGGTTCTACACCTGCACTGTAGAGAGCATCCTGACTGGCTGCATCTCTGCCTGGTATGGCAATAGCACCGCCCACAACCACAAAGCCCTGCAAAGGGTGGTGCGAACTGCCAGACACATCATCGGAGGTGAGCTTCCCTCCCTCCAGGACATATATACCAGGCGGTGTGTGAAAAAAGCTCGGAGGATAATCAGAGACTCCAGCCACCCGAGCCATGGGCTGTTCTCACTGCTACCATCAGGCAGGCGGTATCGCAGCATCAGGACCTGCACCAGCCGACTCCATGATAGCTTCTTCCCCCAAGCAATCTGACTTTTGAACTCTTGATCTCTCACGATCAATGTACATCAGCACTGCACTTAATTAATCTTATTATCTCACACTGGACTGTCATAAATTATATTCTCTTAACAACACACTGACAACTTACTATCAACCGACAGCCTTAATGTCAATACAGTACAATACAACCAACTGTACATTTTAAATATACTATATATACTATTTTTTTATTGTATAATATGTATTCTATATTGTGTGTATTGTATACTGTACAGTGTATGTTATTATTTGTATATTGTTGAGTGTAATTATGTGTATAACAGATGTTTAAATTGTGTTGTGTTAATTTGATGTTATTGTAAATTGGTATATGTCTCATCACTGTCACGACTGCTATGTTGATCGGAACTGCACCCAAGAATTTCACACACTATTGCACTTGTGTATATGGCTGTGTGACAATAAAGTGATTTGATTTGATTTGAGTTTATCAAATCGAAACAAGTCATATCCTACTAATTTGAATTATTCTTCTCTAATTGGTTTAGTAAGCTCTATATTTTGTTCACTTGTCATTTCAGGTAGATACATATATCTTTTCATATCTCTTTTCCATTTGGGCTTCCATTTTCCAGTGTGTGTGTGTGTGTGTATATATAGATATATAGATATTAATAATAATTAACAAATTCCTCCACCACATTTTTAACTCTTATTACGGTTGCCTTTTTTAATTTGTTTTCTTAATTTGTATGCTAATAACTTTTGTGCTTTTAGACCACCATCATGATTCTTTTGTTTAGTAAATACCAAGGTTTTAATAATTGATTTAATTGGCTCCTTTCTTCTTTTAATCTTTTCAATATTGTCTCATATCCACTTGTGTTATATCTAAATACTAAATCTCTAATATTTTTTCTATTTGCATTGTTTCTTTATCTCTGTTTCTTTTTATATGCTGTAATTGCTATAATTTCACCACATATAACTGCCTTAGCACCTTCCCAAAGGATAATGGGGCTTACTTCCCCATAATCAT
Organism: Myxocyprinus asiaticus; assembly: GCF_019703515.2. Taxonomy (NCBI): domain Eukaryota; kingdom Metazoa; phylum Chordata; class Actinopteri; order Cypriniformes; family Catostomidae; genus Myxocyprinus; species Myxocyprinus asiaticus. The sequence goes on from NC_059369.1 coordinate 46,143,589, forward strand.
TTATTTAAATATATTGTTTTATAACTCTCCTTATTTTCTCTTTAACATCTCTGTCATCTAATAATGAATTAATAAATCTCCACAACCATTTTCTTTTATTTATTCCTATATTTACCTCTAGATTTAATAGACAGTGGTCTGACATTTCAAAAGGTTGAATTTCGCATTTTGTAACACTTCCTAATTCATTCTCAAAAATGAAGAAGTAGTCCAATCTGGAATATTTGTCATTTACACTCAAGTAGAAAGTGAAATCTCTGTGAAATTTCCTCCATACATCTACAAGGCCGAATTCATGATTTACTTGTCTCATTTGTAAAGAAATTTTTTCTCCCTTATGTTTTAAATTATGCTGACAATCAAGTTTTAAATTCAAGTTAAAATTCCCTCCTATTATGGTCAATCCCGATGCTTCTGATATAATTAATCTTAGCAATTTATTATAAATTCTGGACCTTGTTCTGGTGGATTGTACATATGTTTAGTAGGGATAATTCTTTATCTTCTATCTTGCCTTTTACTAGATCAAATCTTCCCTCTTTATCAGTGTGGCGAGCAGGGCTTGGCCGGGAAGATAAGTAGTGAATGAGTTCCACCAGTCTGCCACACTGGTGCCGAAACCTGGGACTAGAGGAAGACACGCCGCCATTCGGTCCTCAGCCAGCTGTCCAGCGATCCTTTGTAACGCTGACCGATGGCACTGGATTCCACCTCCTGGTGGCCGGTAGCGGCTCCTCCATCCCCTGGTGGATGGCAGTGGTTCCTCTGCCTCCTGGCGACCGGCAGCGGGTCCTCTGTCCCCTGATGGACGGCAGCAGTTCCTCCACTTCCCGGCGGACGGCAGCGACTCCATCCCCTGGCGGACGGCAACAGCTCCTCCGCTTCCTGACAGATGGCAGCAGTTCCTCCTCCTCCTGGCGGCCGGCAGCGGGTCCTCCGTCTCCTGGTGGCCGGCAACATCTCCTCTTCTTCCTGACAGACGGCAGCGGGTCCTCCGTCTCCTGGTGGCCGGCAACAGCTCCTCCACTTCCTGACAGACGGCAGCAGTTCCTCCGCCTCCCGGCAGATGGCAGCAACTCCTCCATCCCCTGACAGATGGCAACGGCTCCTCCATCCCCTGGCGGACGGCAGCCACTCCTCCGTCTCCTGGCGGACCGCTCCAGTACCATCGAACCACTCCTCTCCTCGGCATCGCGATCCTCCGGGTTTTGGCACCAGTGTGGCAGACAGGTGGAACTCATTCACCACTTATCTTCCCGGCCTCGCTCAGCCCAGACGCTATGTAACTAGGGTTTTTTAAAGATGGGTCACTTGTCACCAAGTAGGATTTGTTGTACAGGTAAACCAATATATCGGTATTACAGATTAATCAGTGCCGATAGTTGCTTTTTGGAACTATCGTTATCGTCAAAAATTTATGCCGATAGTTTTTTGATCATTTTGTCATTTCAAAATAAGAGTCCCTGGTGTGTTCCTGGGTTTGTACTTAAACGTCCCACATTATGCACCAGACCTTTTTTTCTGGTTATTTTTGGGGATTTTGGTTGAACAATAAACTGCATCTGTGATTTTATCCATTTAGGACTCTTTGTCTGTACTTATCACAGTAAGGAAAGGATAAGATTTTTTTTTAAATTCAATAAATTAAAATGAAAAACTATCGGTTATCTGCCTTTCCCACCACCTTAGTTATTGGTATCGGCAAAATCCACTGTCACTCGACCTCTAATTAGTTCCTGGAACAACATACCTATCATCCAATCATATTTATAAAGAATATTCCAGGTTCAATACAAGTTAAGCTCAATCGTCAGTATTTGTGTCAGTAATGATTACCACAAAAATGTATTTCGACTCGTCCCTCCTTTTCTTTAAAAAAGCACAAATCTGTGTTCCAGTGAGACACTTACAATGGAAGTCAATGGGGTCAATCTGTAAACATTAAAATACTCACTGTTTCAAAAGTATAGACACAAGACATAAACAATATGTGTGTTAACATGATTTTACTGTCATAAAATCACTTACTAACCACATCTGTGGAAAGATATAGACAATTTTACAACTTTGATTTGCCAATATAATGCTGTTAACCCTAAAACGGCTGTATAAATGATGATTTAAACAACTTTTCTAACAAGTTTTAACAGAAGAATTAATGTAAGTGCTTTTATAAAATTATAAGCTTCACATTTCTGACTTCGAACCCTCCAAACCCTCCAAAAACCGGCCCCATTGACTTCCATTGTAAGTGTCTCACTGGAACCTCCATTTGTGTTTTTTTAAAGAAAAGGAGGGACGAGTCGAAATTAATGGTTGGGGTAATCAACATTATGACACAAATGCTGTCGATTGAACTTAACTTGTTTTGGGGTAGTTAATGATTAGCATTAGAGATAGGGTTCATACTATTTTAGTTTGATAGGAACATTATTCCAGGGCAGACAAAAGTTGTTGATCCAGGAACAGATCCTACTTGTTTACTAGTTTACTGTCACGTCAGGTACACCATTCTCTTTCGCTGAATGGAGAAGGGCGATCTGGACATTCTGCTAAATATCTCCCTTTGTGTTCTACAGAAGTAAAAATCACTTTGGTTTGGATTAACATGAGGGTGATTGGATATTTTAGGTTAATCTGTCCCATTAGTGAGTTGTGATTGGCTGTTTATTATGGCTGACATGTTTTGTATGTGATCTGATGTTTTTCAGACATACTATAGGTTGTGTCTGCACTGAAGCAGAGCTAAACAGCCCCCTCCTTTCTGGATGTAATCCATTAGGTTCTGCAGGTCTAGGTCATCTCGATAACGCACAATGGCTTTTTTCACGAATTTCCCCAGAGCATCGCGTGTCTGTGAACGAGTTTCACATGATGTGACACTTCATACATTCCAGCGCAGAGTAAATTTCCATACGTACCTAAAATCAAACACTTACATCTGGGTTATATATGCATATGTAACTGTCCTGTGGGAGAGAGATCGACAGCATTGATTCACTCTGGCGGCTCTAATATCGTATGCTTTAGTGTGCTAATTAGCTCAGTGGGCCCCCTGCATGCTTTCTTTCTCTCCTGTCACTTCCTCTAACGCTGGTGTTCAAGGACCTCCGAATGTCTTAATATTGAAACAGAATGTTTGGTCCCAATTTGAATTGGCAAACCTCTTTAATCATTAAGTAGTGAAGATGCTAGAAGCAAAATCACTTAACAGCCATGTTTAACCGTGTGAGCTGCGCTCTGACAGTCTAGAGTCATGTAACACGGTCATGATGGACTGCAGAACTTCAAGTCTTCCGGATGGATGAGGTCATGATGGACGTCTTCATGCGTAGGATGAGCAGTGAAGGTGAATGCATTATTTTTACATGGCTTGTCTCTTGGTGAAGTGAACACTAGAGGCGCTACAACAACAATGACTTTTATTCACTTTCACACAAATCATGAGTAAAACGGCAGATTATCAGTTCATAAACACTTACTTTTCACCCTGCTCCTGACACATTGATATCTTATGACATCTAAACACTTTCACTATAGAGCATGACTCATTTGAACATTTGCATTACATAATCAACTACATTTACAAGCGGGGTACGAGTCCTGAAGAGCACACGAGTCCACACGTGAACCCAAAGTGTCATAGAAGCAGCACAAAATGACGTGGTTGTGTTTTTCATCTCACATTTGCTTCTTCTGACACTATCGGTTAGGTTTAGGTTTAAGGTTTAGGGTAGGGACTTCGGTTTTGTTGGTTTAAAACTTGTTAGAGCATTAAACTTAAAAACCTCATCTGTTTGGGAGAACATGTAACTCACTTTTAGCGCCACACAGTGGACATTTCACCTCAGAACTGATGTGATATGTGTAATGAACCAAGTAATATTTTTCAATAATGTCGTCATAGTCACGTCCATGTATGCTGCCTATATATCTATTACATTAACATTTTTAATGCATTGGAAGACACTTTTATAGTGACTTGCAGTGCATTCAAGATAGGCTATACATATTATATCTGTGTGTGTGTTTGTGCGTGCGTGCGTTTGTGTGTGTGTTTGCATGTGTGTGTGTTTGTGCGTGCGTGTTTGTGTGTGTGTTTGCATGTGTGTGTGTTTGTGTATGCATGTGTGTGTTTGTGTGCGTGCGTGTTTGCGTGTGTGTGCATGCGTGTGTGTGTGTGCTTGTATGTTTGTGTGTGTATGTGTTTGTGTGTGTATGTGTATGTGTTTGTGTGTGTGTGTGCGCGTGTTGTGTGTGTTTGTGTGCGCGCGTTTGTGAGTGTGTGAGTTTGTGTGTGTGCGTGCGTTTGTGTGCGCGTGTGTGTGTTTGTGTGTGTTTGTGCGTGCGTGTTTGTGTGCGCGTGTGTGTGTTTGTGTGTGTTTGTGCGTGCGTGTTTGTATGTATCTGTGTTTGCTTGTGTATGTTTGTGTGCATGTGTGTTTATGTGTGTGCGTGCATGTTTGCGTGTGCATGTGTGTATGTATCTGTGTTTGCTTGTGTATGTTTGTGTGCATGTGTGTTTGTGTGTGTGCATGCATGTTTGCGTGTGCGTGTGTGTTTCTGTGTGTGTGCATGCGTGTGTGTGTGCTTGCATGTGTGTGTGTTTGCGTGCGTGCGTGTGTGTGTGTGTGTGTGTGTGTGTGGGCAGGTTTAAGTGGTTTACGGGGAAATTTTTTTAGGTTATAAACTGGTAATTACAAGGGTATTATGCTATAAATGTGGTTTATGAGGACATTTCTATTGTCCCCATAATTCAGATCACTTAAATAACATACTAAATGATGTTTTATTGAAAATGTAAAAATGCAGAAAGTTTTTTGTGAGGGTTAGGTTTAGGGGTAGGGGTAGGGTTAGGGGATAGAATCTATAGTTCATACAGTATAAAAATCATTATGTCTATGGAGAGTCCTCATAATGATAGCTGCACCAACATATGTGTGTGTGTGTGTGTGTGTCTGTGTGAGAATCAAACCTTGGCGTTGCTAGCACCAGTTGAGGAACATGAACAGAGGAACTGATATAGATCATTATTTGTACATTTTAATAATGCATCAGCAAATATATGGAGTTTTAACAGCTGATAAGAATGAATGTTTGTACTGTAAATATAAGAATTAAAGAGGCAGACAGAAATTAATGCAGTGCCAAATCTTTCCTCACAATTTTAAGGAGCCGTATGTTTTTTCGCAGAGCTCTGATGCATCCACAGAAGTTGATGAAGAACATGACCACACCCACCACGATAAGAATGACAGCTGGATCGATGAGGAACATGTCACGCACTGCATCTGTGAACAAAACCCACAAACACAACTGACATGATGACTGATCTCCACAAATCTACACAACTCTCAGTTTATTCTAGCAGGTGAGAAACACACACAAAGACGACAGTTCTCATACCTGTTGCTTTTTGGACTTTTGCATATACCCCAATGCCAACAATAAGAAGAGAAAATACCTAGAAACACAAAGAAACATTGACATGCAAATTCTTTTATCATATAGAGCAGTGTGTTTCATACTGGGGGTCAGAGCAGGTCACGGGAAGCGTGGAAGATGATGATGAATTCACCAGGAAAAAAACTACAAATAAATATATAGCCTACAATAAACATTCACATTAATAATAAAACTAGGCAGATCTTAGTAGACTGTAGCACTGCCTATTAATTCATACAAATATTCTCCCTCTTTGAACTTGGGATTAAAACCGGTTACAGCATTAATACCGGAGTTACGGGAGTTACTCACTCTTTGGCTGGGGACTTTATTGAAATGTGCAGGATAATACTACATAATTTGTATCGTAAGAATAATAGTCGGATGCTCGCTGATGTAAGATCAAATCAAATTAAATATCATCTTAGAACAACTGTTGCGACTCGCATGTGATTCTGTAGAGTTTATCACTAATATACAAGAGGAACATAAGGGAAATAGTGAAATATTCTGATATAATCATAAGGACAAAACTGTATTATTAATTTCAAAAAATGCAGTTTAGCCAATTTTACAACTTGACACGATGACGTGGTGTTATGTCAACAAACCCTAAAAGACTATAAAAACAATGATTTAAATGACTTTACAGCTCAAATAATATATGAGTTTAAACAGAAGAATTATTGTAAGTGCTTTTATAAAATTATAAGCTTCACATTTCTGACATTAAACCCTCCAAAAATTGGCCCCATTGACTTCCATTGTAAGTGTCTCACTGGGACACACATTTGTGCTTTATTAAAGAAAAGGAGGGATGAGTCTAAATTATTTTTTGTATTCACACAGTTATTTTTTGGAACCCAGTCAACTTAAATGTTATTTGTAAAAAATAAAATAAAATAAATAGTAGTAATAATAATAATTTTATTTTTTATAGTACATATTTAACAGAAAAAGAAAAGGTGTGAGTGTGTGTGCAAGTGTGTGTGAGTGCGGGTGTGTGTGTGTGTGTATGTGCGTGCCTGTGTGCGAGTGAGCGTGTGTGTGTGTATGTGCGTGCTTGTGTGTGAGTGAGTGTGTGTGTGTGTATGTGCGTGCCTGTGTGCGAGTGTGTATGTATGTGAGTGTGTGTGAGAGAAAGTGTGTGTGCAAGTGTGTGTGAGTGCGTGCGTGCTTGTGTGCGAGTGAGTGTGGGTGTGTGTGTGTGCGTGCTTGTGTGCGAGTGAGTGTGTATGTATGTGAGTGTGTGTGAGAGAAAGTGTGTGTGTGTGTGTGTGTGCAAACACACATCCACACACTGTATGTGTTGATCTAAAGGATTGTGATGGTCCTGAACACTTTATATTTCTGTATGTTGTAGTCTAATCCGTTCATTTCAATGGCCGGTCATTTTTGACTGAGAGCACAAGTGAAATAAAACCAATCAAATGTAAAGAAAACTGACAATTTTTTTTTTTGTATATTTTCATATACCATATGTGAACAAAGTCACCGAATTGTATTCCCATTGGATTAAGTACAACAACAACAACAAAATCATAGAAAAAAAAACTAAAAAGTTGTCGTGGTCAAAATCACCAGAATGACCGGAAAACAACATATTGTGAAGGACATAAGATGAGGGTCTAATAATGTCCAAACTAGTGGGGGAAAAAAATGTAAATTAAAAAAATGTAGCATAGGAAATATATAAGTGCTAATATTGTTCTGAAATATCTGTTTCATCAACTCATTCTGACACACACTTAATATTTTAAATGCATTACATATCAGTTTTTACGAACGCAAATTGACAAAGACGACAAACAATAAACAATAAAACAGTCCTGCCCTGTTTAAGTCTCCTCCTCATCTTCTGTTCTTTCATTCATTTTGGCATTAGAATTATGCATTTCTATGGCAATACTATTGAGTTCCCAGGGCGTGAACATCTCCGAATAGAATTTCCAAGTTGCCAACTCGTAATTACGGTACTTATGACACACCGTGAACACAGCTTAAGACCCTTTTGGTATTGTTAGAAATAATATTGCTGCAGTCACACTGAGAAATATAGGCTTGTGTGCCACCGCTGTCCCATTGAACAGTCCTTCATCAGCCTTGATAAAAGTAGCTCAGTCCTTAACACTTGATAGTCCAATGCTTTTGAAATAAGAGGGAACTTTAAGAGAATATTTATGTGCTTGGATTACCTATGAAATATAACGAATGAAGCTAAAAGTGTGTTCAACAGTTGGTTTGGTGCTGCGGAGAAACAGCTATATTCTGTGTTTTTGAGAAACCCAGCAGTGCGGCTGGAACAAAAGGCTAATGGATTATGCTGTTGCATGAGATCCAGAGGCCCATCAGCGGTGCAAAAAGCCACAAACATTAGTTGAGTGTGAGCTGTGTGTTTTGGCATAGATTCATGCTGTCGCACTCACACCACAAACACATGAATGCTCACTCGCAAATGAGAACAGATCACAGACTGCACAGAAAACCTGCTTTACAGATAACATAACCGAGAGATCGTCCTATATTACATTTATTTCTGGGTAGATGCTTTCATAAAAAAGCAATTTATAAGAAGGTGTGTTGTACATTAATATTGCTGCAATAGCAGATAGTCAAAGACGATGCTTAAATGCTAATAGGAGTGAAGTATGTGTAGAGTGAAAATGTTATGTCAGTGACTTGATCAGAATTGTTAAAGGAATGTTCCTGGTTGAATACAAGATAAGCTTTATCAAGAACATGTGTGGCATGCTGTCAATTACTATAAGAAACATTTCCCTCACTGTGTAAAAACAAGCATAACTTGTGTTTACGGTAACACATTTACTGTACTATGGACTTCTGTGAGACAAGACATTATGGAGGGTTTAAAAGCAAAAATGTGAATGCATATATATATATATATATATATATATATTAAAACACATTAATAATTCAATACAAATAATTGTTATTGATCTGTGAAATCAGTGCTTATTTTCATTTCACAAAGGTGATTTTTAAAGTACATTTCTGTAAGATTTTAAACATTCTATCAGCCAATAAATTGCACTGTGCCATCTCAAGCTAAGTGTTGGGATATAGCTGTGTTCATTTAGCCATTACTAGATTTATGCTCAAGGTTATGACACTACAAGGGTATTTATTAAAGAACTGAATGCTGATATTTCTACAAATATCTACTTTTCAATTGTCATTTGTTTTCTGTACAAAATTCATGCAACAGGGATGGCAACTGAAGATTGTTCCATACTATAAAGTTGTGTCCCCAAGTTATGTGTCAACCCTGTTACCATCATAACTCCCCCCTCATTAAAAAAAAAATAAATAAATATATATATATATATATATATATATAATGTTGTGTCCTCAAGTTATGTGTCAGAATCAGAATGAGCTTTATTGCCAAGTATGCTTACACATATAAGGAATTTGTCTTGGTGACAGGAGCTTCCAGTGTACAACAATACAAAAACAGCAGCAAGACATAGATAATAATAAAAAGATAATAATACACATAAGTACAGATACACACATACATACATACATACACATGGGTAGTGCAAATCTAATACAGTCTGTTATGTACAGTGCAAATGTTTTTTTGTTTTTTTTAGAGGAATGTAATGGCAGAAGATGTTGGATGTGTTGGATAAATATAAAAAAGACTAAGCTGTGTATTGCACATAGTTATTGCTCAATGGGGCAGTTTTAACTGTTCATGAGATGGATAGTCTGAGGGAAAAAACTGTTCTTGTGCCTGACGGTTCTGGTGCTCAGAGCTCTGAAGCGTCGGCCAGCAGGCAACAGTTTAAAAAGCTAGTGGGCTGGGTGAGAGGGATCCAGAGTGATTTTTCCAGCCTTTTTCCTCACTCTGGAAGTGTATAGTTCTTGAAGGGAGGGCAGGGGGCAACCAATAATCCTCTCAGCAGTCTGAACTGTCCTTTGTCTGATTTCGTAGCTGAACCAAACCAGACAGGTATTGAAGTGCAGAGGACAGACTCAATGACTGCTGAGTAGAACTGGATCAGCAGCACCTGTGGCAGGTTGAACTTCCTCAGCTGGCGAAGGAAGTACAACCTCTGCTGGGCCTTTTTCACAATGGAATTAATGTGGGTCTCCCACTTCAGGTCCTGTGAGATGGTAGTGCCCAGGAACCTGAATGACTCCACTGCTGCCACAGTGCTGTTTAGAATGGTGAGGGGGGACAGTGTTGGGGTGTTCCTCCTAAAGTCCACAATCATCTCCACCGTTTTAAGCGTGTTCAGCTCAAGGTTGTTTTGACTGCACCAGACAGTCAGCTGTTCAACCTCCCTTCTGTATGCAGACTCATCATCATCTTGGATGAGGCCGATGACAGTGGTGTCATCTGCAAACTTCAGGAGCTTGACAGAGGGGTCCTTGGCGATGCAGTCATTGGTGTAGAGGAAGAAGAGTAGTGAGGAGAGCACACATCCCTGGGGGGCACCAGTGCTGATTGTACAGGTGCTGGAAGTGAGTTTCCCCTGTCTCACAAGCTGCTGCCTGTCTGACAGAAAGCTGGTGATCCACTAACAGATAGACATGGAAACAGGGAGTTGGTGTAATTTATTCTGGAGTATAACTGGGATGATGGTGCTGAAAGCTGAACTGATGTCCACAAAAAGGATCCTTGCATATGTCCCTGGTCTGTCCAGATGTTGCAGGATATGATGCAATCCCATGTAGACTGCATCATCCACAGACCTGTTTGCTCGATAAGCAAATTGAAGGGGATCCAGAAAGGGTCCAGTGATGTCCTTCAGGTGGGCCAACACCAGTCTCTCAAATGATTTCATGACCACAGACGTCAGGGCGACAGGTCTGTAGTCATTAAGTCCTGTGATTTTTGGTTTCTTTGGGACAGGAATAATGATTGAGTGTTTGAAGCAGCATGGGACTTCACACTGCTCCAGTGATCTATTGAAGATCTGTGTGAAGATGGGGGCCAGCTGGTTAGCACAGGATCGAAGACACGCTGGTGAGACGCCATCTGGGCCTGAAGCCTTCCTCGTCTTTGTTTCCGAAAGACGCGGCTCACATCATCTTCACAGATCTTAAGTGCAGGTTGAGTAGCAGGAGGGGGGAGGAGGGGGGTTGCAGGAGGTGTTGGTGTTTGTGTGAAGTGAAGGTCAGAGTGGGCGTGGGGTGTGAGATTGGGCCTTTCATATCTACAGTAGAACACATTCAGGTCGTCAGCCAGTTGTTGGTTCCCTACAGGGTTGGGGGTAGGAGTCTTGTAATCTATAAGTTGTTTCATGCCACTCCACACTGATGCAGGGTCATTAGCTGAAAACTTGTTTTTCAGCTTCTCAGAGTATCTTATTTTAGCTGCTCTGATTTCCCTTGTTCAGTGTGTTTTTGGCCTGATTATACACGATTTTATCCTCGCTTATGTAAGCATCCTCTTTGGCCTGACGAAGCTGCCTGAGTTCCACTGTAAACCACGGTTTGTTGTTGTTGAACTTTAAATAAGTCCTAGTAGGAATGCACATATCCTCACAGAAACTGATATATGATATAACAGTATCTGTGAGCTCGTCCAGGTCTGTGGCTGCAGCCTCAAAAATACTCCAATCAGTGCAGTCGAAGCAGGCTTGTAGTTCCAGCTCTGTTTCATTGGTCCATCTCTTTACAGCCCTTACTACAGGCTTAGCAGATTTTAATTTCTGCCTGTAGGTTGGAGGATGATGAACCAGACAGTGATCAGAGAGTCCCAAACCTGCTCTAGGAACAGAGCGATATGCATCCTTTATTGTTGTGTAACAATGATCCAGTATATTTCTGTCTCTGGTGGGGCATGTGATGTGCTGTTTGTATTTGGGCAGTTCACGTGTGAGATTTGCTTTGTTAAAATCCCCAAGAATCAACCCTGTTACCATCATAACAACCCCCTCATTAAAAAAAACAAAAAAACAAAATTATATATATATATATATATATAACCTT
>NC_059369.1:46160000-46192500 GCF_019703515.2 Myxocyprinus asiaticus
ACTGTCGGGACATTAAACAAAACGCTTCAACAGCTCATATATGCAGCTTACTGGTGGTGCAGTACAAAAATACAGAGAACTGAATTACCCTTTAGATCACTTTCTGCCCCGAGCAAACCAAATTAGTGCATCATTGTGTGGCAGTGTCTTCATGTGGGAATAGAGATTTCAATTATTTGTGCTGTGGTCTTTTAGATCCGCTGATAAAACACTTCCCTCACAATGTCCCTGTAACACTGGTTCCAGTGACAACATGTAATTCAGACCAACTAATTAAGTTCTTGAATTAATAAGGTACAAACCAATGAAACATGTAGCAGTAAAACACAATGAATGGGTACAAAATTAGTTTACAATAACCTAAAATATACATTTAGATGGCACGGGTGTGCAAGCATTAAGAATTCCCATTAGGATCCGCAATACCTTCAATATGATGTAAATAAGAGACTTTTCACATAATGGGTTTAGCACTGAGTAATGCATTATTCATGAACTTCATTAACAACAGAAAATGATAATGGGATTTTATATGATCTGTATCTGTACGATAAACATTTTACCATATACATCTATTCTGCTGTGAAAACCCAACATAAAAGAACAGATCCGACATTAGGACAGGCAAAGGGATATAATAATAATAATCATAATAAAAATGCATTTAGAGAAATTAAAGGTTTATGATGCAAAAGTTCACCTAATAATGCTTTGCACACCCTTAAAATCAATGAAAACAATGACGACATACCACATTGAACTATGTACAAAAGAGAAAACTTTAAAAAATACATTACAGTAACAGGCATTTGGATTCATTTTAGTCTCTCGCACATTATACTCGACAGACACATTTACAGACGGTTAGCAATTAGAAGCGCAAAATGCTAAACAACAGATATGCCCCCAGATGATAAACATATTTGTAATGGTTGTTTCTGAGATGATCTGTAGCGAAAGTGTTTGGATGCACTTTAAGCTTGACACAAACGTGGTGAAAACAAATGTACAAATGTAAAATGCAAATGCCAAACCGCCGTTGATTGTTTTGCATTATACTGTGTTATTTAACAGTATAATCAGTTCAACGTCTGACAGTTTCAGATTTAAATACACAATGTATGTAGCCTGTAACAGTGGAACGAAATAAAGGGAAAGGGGTATAGTAAATACTTGGGTGAGGAGAATTGCAGTGAGAGAACTCGAAGCACAAATAAATGTCCATTTCTGATGGTAATAAGATTGACTGTGGCCTACTGTGAGTCTTGCTTGCTTGTTTATACATAAACAGTTTCTGTTTGCTTGTGATGGGCAACATACGATGCTGATTGAAAGATACATTTCAGGCCAACTCCTGGTACTAGTGCATCACTAATACCACAAATCCCTTTAAGTCAACATGAAACTGCATTTGCAACCTGTTTTACTTCCGTAATGTGATGCATAGCGAAACAGTACATTTAACAAGAAATAAAAAAGTCATTCGGTTCATGCATTAGGAGAAGATTGACCTTGTAAATTAGACTTTCCATACCAGAAAGAAGCCAGACCCGAATGTGAGACTGCAGTGGATTGTAAAGGACTGAAACACCACCGACACACTTTTGAGGACGCTTTTTAATCGTTATATTGAGTCTTTAACCCCCTGATACCAGAGCGTGTCTGCTGTGTGCATTTTCCATTTCCCTTTTTGATTTGTAACTGGTAGCCCCTAATAAACAATGAAAAAATAAAAGCTAGGAGCTTTCCTAAAAATGTATGTCCACATATGTGGACAGCGGAACTAAGTTGTGACATTTTAAATAATATCAACCAAGCTTTAGAAAGTCTGATTTTTTCATCAAATTGTTTATTATGTTTCCAGGATTGTTGATTATTCATAGAGCTGAATAAATAATTATGATTAACATTAAAGTCCAGCATCATCCAATCACTGTCAATCATGTTAAAATAAAATGATACATTATAAATTCTGAATCTATGTACTGATTATCATTGTCACATGTCTGTCAAACATGTTGAGTGATCCAAACATCATCTGCAGCCTGAAACTGAACTTTTGATCAGATTTTAGGAGTGAATGCACTTAACTGCATAGAGAGCTATAGGATGCTCCCTTGCTCCCTATTTAGTGAATGACTTAACCTCCAGTGTGCTGTCTGTCTGCACTGGTCTCAGAACAGTTTGAAATGCACCTTATTTTCATCCTAACTCCATATAAAGCCTCTGAATGACACATTTGTCAGCTTGTGCATGAATATATTTATTCTCAATGTGATAATGTACAGTAAATATATAGAAATGCGTTTATTAATGTTAATAGAACCGTATTGTACAGTGATAACAAAAAATATTAAAAAAATGATATTAAAATGAAGCGAAATGACTCAAAGATGTGTTCATGTTGATAGTTCAATTCAAACTAACTAACATGTTTTTTTACTTTTGAGGGAACACATTCCTAATTTCCACATATGTGTACATCATGTTTATCAGCGCGCTGACGCACAAAAAATGTATGTATTTTTTAAAGCAGCATCTCAAACGAAACTAGAGACTCTCCTCTTTACACTCAAACAGGTTTCAATGAAAACACTTAAAGAGGCTTCTTATCAGAGGCACTTATGTTGGTGCTGCACCCGTAGAAGCGCTTCACGGAAATCCACGTCATGCTGTTGTGTCACATGACTCGGTGCACCAGAAGTTTAACCCTTAAATGACAGTGTAGAGTCTTGTGAACAATATACAATCGGTTTTAATTCATTTAAATTATGCATTGGGTATAGCGAAGCCAAAATACAACGTCCACACATGTGGACGCGGGGTCGCTCAAGGTTAAAGTCAAGTTCACCTTTGAGAGTATCTCGACACATCCCAACTTTAACACGTATTTTTCCAAGTATATTGTTTTTATTTAATTGCCATAACCCAGTGGTTGTCAAGCAGGGGGCCTCAGGAAACATGACTCAAAAACAATTAAAATGTTCTATTAAAATAATCCAACTTTTTTTTATTTTTGTGTGGATTTTAGCATTTTTATTAAAAAAGGCAGGCATCTAATGCATAAACTGGCAGTTTCATGAAATTAATTGTGATTAATAATTTCAATATATTGACACACCAAGTTTTAGAAGGGCATAGGGACCTGGTATCAAAACGGTAAAGAACCACTGCATTAATCTTTATTACACTAACATTAGCCTGCATTAAATTACAGCATTTAATGCCAAGATTTTTAGAAAGGCAGCTTTACAAACAAAACAGTAAAAAAAAAAAAAAGACAATGAATGTGCATTAGGAAAGTAAATAAGGTCAATTTTTTTGTTTCTTGTTGACATTAAAGGGATAGTTCACCAAAAAAAGAAAATTCTGTTTATAAACACAATATTACACCAATTATGCTTAATAAAAAGACAACAAGTGTAGTTATTTAAACGGCTAAAGCAAAACTGATCGGCACAAGTAGATCTCAAGTAAGTCTCACGTACAGTAAATGCAGTTTTTTGAATAAGCTGATTTTGGGGTAGTTATCAGCGTATCGCTGTGCATGTAAACACACTTATTTACACTGCTTCATGTCATTCCAAACCCGTATGACACAAAAGGAGATATTAGGGAGAATATTAGGGACTACCGCCTCGATCAACTTTCTCTTTCATTGCATGGAAAAAAAAAAAAGATGCAATGAATGTGAATGGTGACAGATAAGGCAGTCAAATTCAAAATTCCAATATTCGTCGAATTTAAGATAAAAATGCACATTCAAATGCTAAAATGAGCATTCGAATTTTGGATGTGTGCCAAGCACTGATGTTGACGAATTAAAACAGACGCAGTACAACATATTAAACAGAACGCAGGTGTCATGAGATGCATTTTAAATGTTGAATTTCCTTTTAAGTTGACAGTGCATCTAAAAGAATGCATTGTTACTGAATAAAACAGCGAGACGCGATGCAACGGTCAAAGACATCCGACTAGTGCCTGCTTATATAGAAAAAGACAGACGCGTCTGGAGTGAACAGCCCCCAGAGGTGGCGGTCTTGACGTATATTCGATATAATTGGAATTATGTTGGGCAGAATTATTCCTTTAATACTTCTATCTCGCCATGAGACAGTTCTGATCATTTCTTGTTTTAGTCTATTGCTGCCTTCATGTCCTCCAGAAAAGTTGCGAGTTGAGAAGTTACAATCGTTACATTTTAGTTGGGGAAAAAAAAGGACGCGTTGGGCAATTTCATATTTCTATAAGTAGGAAGCTTTTATAGCTTGAATAAGTGAGACTGCATCAAGCTAAAGAGCGAAGGATGTGCATATAATTCGAATTTTGGTTATATGTCAGTGCAAAATTCAAAATGTAGTTTATCAGCCTAACAGTAACATTTTGCTTCTTGTGTTCCACAGAAGAAAGTCGTACAGGTTTGGAACAATGCGAGGGTGAGTAAATGATGACAGAATGTTCAGCTTTAAGTGCAGTTGAATGAACATTAGAAGTAGCTGTCCCTTCTGGTCCCAACTGTTCCTTGATATCAAGCAATTTTTCTGAAATACAGTCAACAGAATGATTGCGTGTCAGTCAGTGCATGATGGGCTTAGAGATGTGATTATTTTTCTCTCTCGAGTGCTCTATTAATGTCTTTCTCTGCGACACACACAAAGCTTTTTGCGTGGAGGACAGAGGAACAGAAGACATGTTATCTCAGTGATTGTCTGGATTAGAGACCATCAGATGAGGCGATTCCAGCGGGTCAAACAGCCACATGATTTTAAGCCCTTAAAAACTCTCTGCTGCTAAACACACTCTGACTTTAAACTTCATTCGCTGTTGACGTCAAGACATGTGTCTCCTTTGATCTCAGTCCCCTTGAGGCACATGACACAGATGCATTATCACCTCGTTCCAGGATGTTTGAAAAATAAAAGACAGATGGAGAGAATAGAGTCGAGTGGAGAGACAGAAAAAGAGCGCAGGTGATGCATTATGGTCCACTAACTACAGTAACACTACAGTTGTGCTTGTATTACACTTTTTTCCCCATTCATTTTTCCCATCGGGGTTTCATAAAATTCTTCATAAAAGAGTTGCATGCAATATAAACCAAACCAACCAGCTCCGAGGTGAATCACAACATTACAAACTTTGATTTGAAGCAAAAAAGTGTTTAAAAATCGGACAAAAAGACAAAGGAACAATAGTGTGTACTTAACGTGTTTAATGAGGGAATGAACTACAATCCCATGAAGCATTTTAAATGACGTAATCGAACTAAAAACAATAGCAATATATAAAGCTATTGATTTGAAGTTGTTGATTATAAATATAGAGTTTGAAAAATATTCAGATATATATAAATATATAAGTAGTTTGAGAGTGTAGGGAGAGTGACTCGATTGCATCATTCACAGTGCATCATGGGAGAGGGCGGAGCAATTCTCTGATTGGTGGATTTCTCTTCAGGATTATGGGTAGTGTAGTTCTTCACCAGGAATTTCAATATTAAACATGATTTATTAAACTGAAGTTGAAATAAGACAATAAGACTGCATATACCATTGATTAATAAACTCGGAGCTCACGGTCGGTCTGTCTTTAAAGGCTTGTTTACCATTTGCCTATGGAGAAAATGAATGGGATTTTCTCTTACAGGACCAGATTGCTGCGCTCTATTCAAAAGTGTAGTGGCATTTGAGTGCATGCTCATCTCGTAAATACGATCACTTCGACGTGACTTGAAGGCAGCGTCAGCTTCCTGTTCAGGTAAATGTCACTTGCGCAATACATGCAATTAATGCACTTAATGTAAGTTGCATTGAGAAAGTGTCGGCCAAGAACTCGCTGGAGAAATCAAGAAACTTGGACAAGCTCTGATCAAGATGGACAGCTGCTCTGATACATTGTCTCAATGTTCAGTGGAGTTCAGGCTTTGATTCACTCAGCAAAAAGAGAGGAAATGGTCAAAATAACATTAACGTAACATACTCAGTACACCTTCTTTTGTGACCATCCAGTATTTTGTAATATGAAACTGCTACAGAATTTCCGCAGATGTTGCTTATACGTTTAGTGGTTGACAAAGAGGACAGTTTTGTAAGTACACTGCCAAAATAATAATAATAATAATAATTAATAAACACTGAGTATTTGTCTGGTTTTCCTATAAAAATATCTAAGAGAAATTTTCAGAGAAATCTAACAGCCATTGTTAGATGGATTACCATTACCATTTTTCTTGTTATAAATGTTATGTTACATATGCATAAATGTTACAAAATTTTGTTAGATTTCTCTGAAATCGTAATATCTTATGTCATTCTGTTTTTTGTTTTTTTTATCCCCTTTTTCTCCCTATTTGGAATGCCCAATTCCCACTAATTAGTAGGTCCTCATGGTGGTGCGGTTACTCACCTCAATCCGGGTGGTGGAGGACAAGTCTCAGCTGCCTCCGCTTCCGAGACTGTCAATTCGTGCATCTTATCATGTGACTCGTTGTGCATGACACCGCAGAGACTCACAGCATGTGGAGGCTCATGCTACTCTCCACGATCTACACACAACTTACCACACGCCCCATTCAGAGAGAGAACCACTAATCATGACCACGAGGAGGTTACCCATGTGACTCTACCCTCCCTAGCAACCGGACCAATTTGGTTGCTTAGGAGACCTGGCTGGAGTCACTCAGCGAGTATTGACGCTGACTACCACCCCTGGAGTCACGAGTTTGAATCCAGGGGTGGTAGTCAGCGTCAATACTCGCTGAGATACCCAGACCCCATGTCATTCTGTTTTTTAAGTATTTTTTTTCTTGTTTCAAGTATGCGGAAAATAAGACAAAAATACTCAGTAATTTTATATATATATATATATTTTTTTAAGTGCCTGATAATCAGACTATATATGATAAAAAAAAGTCCATATCTGATCATGTATTAATTAGGGTTAAACTTTCAGCACATTTCAAAACCCTCTCAAAATGTCCAATCACAGACCTTTATACACACACACAAAAGCTTTCAATGCACATAAACAAAGCAGTCCATATTCATAACGGTGACTTCCAATCCTTAGATGCACAAAATTGAAAATTATGGGACTGGGGTGTAGTCACTTGTAAAAACAAAATAAAAAAGTTGCTGACATGACAAAGGTGTCTCTCGTACAAAACTGCGTCATGCTAAATTGGAGCCGTTTGTCATTTACATTGTAGACGAGGATGATGATGATTTTTTAATTTTTTAATTCATCCACTCTGACGGTCTCTGCACTACCAGTGTCCTGCCGAGTGGAGGGAGAGAATTAAGCATTAGTAAAGACACGCAGTTCGTCATCACTGCAGGTATTCTTCTTGCGGCAAACATTCGTTAGTTCAAGCATAAAACAAAAGTTCTAGAAGAGATGAAGGGAGAAAGTCAGAAAGTGTTCCTCTCTGTCCAGGGTCTCTTTGGCAGATGAGTGGATGAGGAGAAAGACAGCGGGACGATGGCTGAAATCTGTACAGGGGGCTCAGGGGTTAATGAGGAAACGTGGCCAGTGGTGAAATTTAGATACAAGAGGAGGATGTACAAGAGATGACCTCCAGAGTCCGTCCCATAATGCACTGGGGCTCGTCCCTTCCCCTCGTTAGGCGTCATACTTTTTCCCCGATCTGTGGATCTGATGGAACAGTGTCATGGAAAAGGCCATTCCCAGGAGCTGAAATGACAAAATCCAGATGCACAGGTAAGAATGAGCGATTGGAGCTGCAGAGGGTAGAGTGGGGTAAGATGGGCCACCAGCGAGGAGAAATGAGGCAGGGAACTAATTTGCTCAAATATGTTTCAGGATGTCTAATATGAACTAAACATTAGAAGAAAGCATGTTTAACTTAGGGCCATAGCAATTCCGACTTCCCAAGAAAAAAAAAAGTGGTTGAGTGACACAATTGGCCCCATGTCAGGGGTAAACTGTGTCATGACAAGGGGTAAGTTGAATCGTTAGGGAATTTAATAATGCATTCCTAATATTTAGGCAAAAAAAATTATTATGTACTGTACCTTTCTCAGTGATAGGCAGCTGTATATGATGGTCACGTGACAAACATTCTGCACAGTTTTGTAGATTAAGGGGGTGACACATCTTACCCCACTCCCCCTTTACTAAAGCCACATCCACACTAATAGGTTTCCGTTTGAAAGCACATTGATTTTGCTATGATTACTCCTCTCATCCACACTGGAACTGCGTTTTCATCCATAGAAAATGAAGCATTTCGAAAACGCTCTCCATTATCACATACTTTGGAAATGGATTAGCGTGGCCGTGGCCTAACATTGCTGGTGACTATGGCTGTTCATACAGGCAGAACAAAAACACACAAAAAATCTCATTTTAACAAGTACGATCAAAACCACATTCGCAGGTGGTTTGGAATCCGATTAAAATCCGATTTTTCTTAATGCGTCTCAGTCTGAACAGTCGGATCGGATTTTTATGTTTGTTGTTTTCGCCATTTGTTGTGTGCGACGGGTTGTTTCGTCAGGTGTTGCGACGAGAATCATAATGTGTTCCAAACGACACTTCAAAGGGAAAACAATAATGATGGCCACACTGTAGGATTGTTACAAGAGAATTTTCAATAAATACAATTCAGACTAGTGAGTTCAGAATGACATCTTTCAGCCCTCCGACAGTGGAAGGTAAAGTCTATGAGAGAAATAGGGATGATCACTTCTGAATGGAACACATCCGTTATGTAAAGTATATGTTACAGGGCAGAAACAGCAGTGAAAACATCTTTTAAAATTAAAATAATCCAGACATTGGCTTTATCCAGCCAGAGAGATGCTCCTAGGTGCGGTAACACACGCTGGCTGCGAGCCGATAAGGTATTGAATCTTACGCGAATATGGGACGCTTGAGCATTTTGAGCGCTTCAATACAGGACAATAGGCGTCCTGTATGGGATATTATATGGGATGTCCGACTAAAATGAGACCGTTGTAAAACACAGTAGCAATAAACATTTCACATGCCACCTCTCCCGTTTTCTGTGAAGAAAATGTTATTATTTGTATACTGCCCACATGAAAAACATCCACTGCTAAACTCTCACGCATGGTGAACATATGCAAGTTTGCATCATTACTGTGACAACTGATGTGGACGTGCTAGCAAAAGCAACTGCAGTCTGAACAGAAACAAAATCAGATCTGTCCACATAACTGCAGTGTGAACAAAGCCTTTGATAAAACGGTGACGCAACTGTGAACAGCAGCATCACGCTCTGGAATATTGGAGAATACTTGCTCATTTTGCAGGGAAAAATACAATTCCTGCATGTCTCCAGATGAAATAAGGTTTGGTAAGTTGAGCATTGTGTCATAGAGATACATCTGGAAACATCAAATGCACAACAGTCATTATCTTAAAGTTGCAGAATGCCAGCCACAGAGTTTGGATTCCCTCACATCTTTAACCTGTAAAGGTATCACATCGCTCCATCTTTACACCTTCTATTCCCTTAGTCACTGAACTTAGCAGACTCACACAGACTTCAATGTGAAGTCTCGGCCCCTCGCTGCGTCAAACTCACAGAGATGAGCTGTGGCCAAAGCTCTTAAAAACCTTCAGAGGGGGTCTGGGTAGCTCAGTGAGTAAAGACGCTGACTATCACACCTGGAGTCACGAGTTTGAATCCAGGGCGTGCTGAGTGACTCCAGCCAGGTCTCCTAAGCAACCAAATTGGCCCGGTTGCTAGGGAGGGAGTAACCACCTCGTGGTTACTATAATGTGGTTCGTTCTCGGTGGGGTGCGTGGGGAGTTGAGCGTGCTTGCCGTGGAGAATAGAACTGGCTTCCATTTACATTTAGAATCGATTTTAAAGTACTATTACTCATTTATAGATCACTCAATAGCCTAGGACCAAAATACACTTCAGATATGCTTGTTGAATATAAACCTAATAGACCTCTCAGATCATTAGGATCAAGTCAGTTAGACATACAGAGGGTTCACTCAAAACAAGGCGAGACAACGTTTAGCTATTATGCCACCCGCAGCTGGCACCAGCTTCCAGAAGAGGTTAGATGTGCCCCAACAGTAGCCACATTCACATCCAGACTGAAAACACATCTGTTTAACTGTGCATTCTTTATATTTTTTATGTAAAGCACTTTGAATGCCATTGTGTATGAAATGTGCAATATAAATAAACTTGCCTTGCCTATGTTTAATGTACATTGACGATAATGCAAGGCACGCACATTTCAGATAAATGCCCCTTTTCAGTGGAATATAGTGTCAGATTTGGCTGTTGGAATAGATTTTAAATGGGTCGCTTAAACACACGTTTTTTTTTTTTTTTTTACTGTTTTCTGAAGGTTTCTTAATTTTTAGACTAGTGGACGCCAAAATTAACGTTTAAACATCAGTGAAATTAGTCGTTAAGCACACACCTAGTTGTCACATTCTGTGGGGCAAGTTGTCACAACGGAAACTGTCATTACCTAAAAAACCTTAAAAAGTTTACACCTGTCTTTAAATGTACTCCTGCATTAAACTGCCTATTACATGCATTTCAGCTCATTTTAAAAAGTAAAACAATTATGAAGCACAAAATGATTCATTAAACAATAAAAATGGGAATTTTAATATATATATATATATACACACAGTATATAAACATTTAACTGTATAAATTTATAACATATAAATCATGTGACAATCTGCCCCAATAAATGTGACAAGCTCCAAACTGACTTTCATGAACAACACATTTAAACCTTTCAGTAAAAATCTGCCTTCATAATACAGTTGATTCTTGCCTGAATGTACTGTATGCCAGTGTGGTTTGATTATATTCACTTGTTTACACAAAAATATGATAATAGTGGAAAATTACTTTGGAGGGTAGAGTTTACCACACTCATTCTAATTTAAGACAGTTTTGAACTTACCAACATTTAAAACCTCTACTACAGACAAAACACACATTTGTGTAATTGGGACATTTGACTCCATATCTTACCGTTACATTGTGACACCCCTGTGACAACTAGCCCCAGTGTTTTGTGCTACATATAACACATCCCTGCTGAGTTTCTAGAAAGTTCTCTACTCTGAGGTTAATGAAAAGTGCCTCAGCAGGCACATCTACTGATAGTCGAGTGTTTATGTTAGACCTGACTGCATTGACAACCCAATAAATATTGAAGTCGTGCTCTTTATAAAGCTCTAATGAACCACAGTTGAACATTATATGAGGTTAGACAGGTTCACTGTTATGTATCATACTAATGAAGGCTTCACCTGCTCTCTCTGCAACACTGTACAGCTCCACATATGCGCTTCAATATTTCAGCAGAAGCGGCTGAGACAGGCACACTCATTATCACCGATCCGTTGACACACTGAGTGAAGGAAAAACACTCTGGCACACACACAATCTTACCTGAACTAACAGGATACACATGCCGATTGTTCCGAGAAGGTGCTTATTATCTTCAAGCCACTCTTCCACCTTCTCGTAGCAGCCCTGGAAGACATGAGATGTGATTTATCTTCTCACACAAATATGCAGTAAACCGATCGTGCATGATTCACTTTTTAATTTGCTAGTTGTTAACTTTGTGGAAATGAGCTGAACTCCAGTGGCAGTGAATTTACTTGAGAACACATGCATGAGAGAACGCTGTTGCGACTGCATTTTTAACACGCACCGCCTGAAAAAAGCACATTCAGCGATATCGAGTGCATGTGGCTGTGTGGAAAAGACAAACAGCTTTGAGTAGGCGGTGTGTGGCGGTAATACAGTATAATACCTTGTGAAACCGTCATGCTTCCGGCATGGCAAAACTTATTTGCTTTTCTTTTAACAGAACGGTAGCTGTGCACACAGCCTCATGCCACAATGTTTTGACTAATTCCATTTTTTTCCTATGCATTTAAAGCAATTTAAGACAGTTTGTGTTGGCTAGCTGTTTAACTTCTGGGAGAGAAGATAAGTTTACGGTTTTAGGCTTAGTTGAATACAAATGTGCGAGACAAATGAAACTTCATTTTATGGCTAAACCGTCTCTTTAAAAGCACTAGTTGTTCTACTTTAATAAAAGAAATCATTGCATGTTCCAGTTTGAATAGAACATTGAGGCTTCACAAGACACTAATGTAAATGGAAATGTCTGATCAGAACACACTCCATTAGTAGCTCTGTGGTGACAAAACATTGAAGATAAGGCAACCCATGCATAAAGTGTGACAATGTGACATGTAAGCTGTGTCAATGGGACAAAAACATTCACTCAGGACTCCTTAGACTCTCTTTAGCACCATTTAAACATTCAGTACTTTGAGTTTTTCTTGGGTCAATAAACTCTCATTGGGAAGACACTCAAAGGTCCTAAAGCACCACATGAAAAGACACTTTACCGATGCTCTTAGAGCTCCTCACTACCGAAGTAAATCCACGGCTTTCACTGTATTTCATTCATTAATAATAACATCTTTTCAAGGACAGAGAACAGAAAGGAAAAGAAATCCTACTGATTAGTACTGCCTGTCCTTTCTTTGATCCTGGCTTGATACATAAATGTTCTTTAATGAATATAAAATCTACATAATCCAAACATTAGAAAGGGAAATGATTAAACTGCACCAAAATCCTAGATTTGAAATTAGATATACACACACACACACACACACACACACACACACACACACACACACACACACACACACACACACACAGCAGCCCCAAAAAGCATTTGAACATTTAAAATGAATGAATGAGTGTATATAAGAACACATTTGTTTTCATTAAAGATACTCTATTCAAGTGAAACATTTCCTACAATGGAATTTGTTACCTTTTAAATCATAAAATGATACATATAAAGTTCCAAATTAGGACAAAATGTATTTGAGTCAATTCTGGGAAAAGCTTGAGCATCATTTGTTGAGATTCTGATATATAATGCAATGCCACGCATGCAAGTGTGACTTAAATGTCCAAAGTGTCAAAATACTTTTGGTTGGCTGCACTTGGCAAGGTAATTACAGCAACACTGGCATTGGTTTCAGTGCAGGTGTTCACTCACTCGTGTCCAGAACATGTTGGTGGAATTTCGGCCGCACTCCTGATAATGCTCTTGACAGCAGCGGTCGGGCACCACCTTCTCTTTCAGAGCCTCGTGCCAATCTGTGTAACCCGTTACTCCACAGCACTTCCACTGAAAGAAAGAAAATTCTCTGACTAAATAAAAATGCATTTGTTGAAACACTGTTGTAAAGATTAAAGAGCATTTTCATGGATCTCGATATAATTTGTTGTTCGTTTGAGCACCTCAGCTTGGATGATGTTCCAGGCGTTCCTCAGCCCGATGTTGTTGTCTGTGTTGTAGAGGGCCAGACCATCTTTCAGGTCCTGTTTGGCGTTCTCACTGACCTGGAAACGGCAGGAGGAAAAGTTGGAAATCAGTCACAGTCAATCAAGCATCTAGACCAATATATCAGTCATGGCAATCAATCGGCCAAAATGTGGCCGTTTTCAAAGTATCGTTAACCCTAACCCTTTCTAAATAGGCTAATAATAGTAACATAGCCTAAACACATTTAGAAACTTCAGAAACTGACAATTGCCACAGTTGTAATAACAATATTTTGTGTCTAATGGATTATTTAATATGAAACCATAAGATTTTTGTCAAAATATCACAGTAACTGTTACTTCTGTAAAATCGTGATACATTTTAGTAAGGATGATAATGTGTAATTTTAAAAACTTTTATTTTGGCACATGGCACATGTGGTTGCTCTTTTCCTCAGTTTTGTTTAGCATGTTGTGGCCGTCTACGGTTTAAGAGTTTGACTTCCTCCGAAGCGCTTTTAACTAGAAAATCCTCAAATGCTCTGCGCCGCGATATCGAGGGAAGCCCGGTTGATGCACACGCTCCAGAGATAGATAGGAGAAGAGCACATCATTGGTGCGAGTGGTTCTGCGATGGCTCGTGCAAAAATCAGGCTTCAAATCGTTGCAGATGAGAAGCATATTTAGCGCCAATTGCAGGTTATTATTAAGTTTGCCTTGCGGCCAGAAATTTCGCTTGGGCAGCTGCCGGAATTTTTTTCTAATGGAGGGAGAACCACGACACTGTTCTTTCCCTGCTGTCCGTGACCCTATCCAAACAAACTTGCGACCCACCAGTTGAGAATGACCAATATATCGGTTTTACAGATTAATTGGTGCAGATAGTTGCTTATTAGGAATCAGAAAAAATAAATAAACGCTGATAGTTTTCTATAGTTTTTTATTCTTCTGTTGCCAGCGGACTCTAGAGGTGAAATAAAAACAACCACTGATTCCACGTGGTGTTTGTTGTGTCATGTGACTGTGGGACACTTACGTTTATTTGAAACATAGACCCAGAAAAGCCATGGTCTGTATACAGTAAACATTATCACTACAAATACGTATGGTACAATAAATCAATCAAGACAACCAAATTTAATAGTAGGTTTGATTTTCAGTTTAATTGCAACACTGGAGAATGAACTTATTTATTTATTAACACTAGAGTATAAGCACCAGCAGCCAGAAGTTTGGACACACCTCCTTATTCGTTATTTCTTCTTTCCTTAAAACTATGAACGGACACAAATGTAACCGTCAAGATCCGCAGATGTTTTTTAAACAGTTTACATGTGCATGTGTTCCATGAATGCTGGACACATTTTGACTGCTTTAAACATTTGAAAGAAAACAACCAATTTTAAGCATTAAAGCGTCAGCATTTAGATCAAAAGGTTTTTAAGATCAGGAGAAACAAATTCTGTCAAGTGCTTCTAAACTTTTGACTGGTAGTGTGTGTGTGTGTGTGTGTGTGTGTGTGTATAAATATAATGTTAATCAACCACTGTTCAGGCAAATATTGCAGACAATGAGCAAAAATATGTGAATGGCAAGAGAGCTGTAACTTGCCCATCTCCCTCAATGAAGGACTAATCATTACCTGCCATGGAGTTCTTGACTATTATGTCAAATTAAAGTAATTATCATTATTAATTGACTGCCATTGTTACTACAACTTAAAAAAAGCACGCTTTCACTGGCGCTAGGGGACAACATCCTCATATATGTCCCTCTAGAATCACTATATTTTCCTCTCGGCTTGGGCAAATAAAAATTTCACTGGCTGTTTTAATGATGTACAAGCACACATTAGCGGTTGAGCGCTCTGTGGCCCAGAGTGATTACAGGATGACAGAACGCCAGTCCTGATAAAAGCACTAGATTAACATCATTTCAGAAAAAGAAAAAACATCAAATCCTGGAATATCCAGGCTGTGGATATGATATACAGAGAGAACATCTGCACTTACAGCTTTAACATTTTGATGTATTACCACACTTTGTATTGCTGTTGTATTCAAGAGATTATTAGAACACTTGCTCTTCTACTGCCATTGGAAATATTCAATCATTCGACCAATGGCGTGAGTTGGGGGGCGGGACTATCTGTTTGTTTCGAGCGACCCGTACAGCCCGACACAACAACACTGATTCAACCAATGGCATGAGTAGGGGGGCGGGAATATCTGATTGTTTTGAGCGACCCGTCCAGCCCGACACAACAACGATTCGACCAATGCCGTGAGCTGGAGGGCGGGACTATCTGTTTGTTTCGAGCGACCCGTCCAGCCCGACACAACAACACTGATTCGACCAATGGCATGAGTTGGGGGGCGGGACTATCTGTTTGTTTCGAGCGACCCGTTCAGCCCGACACAACAACACTGATTCGACCAATGGCGTGAGTTGGGGGGCGGGACTATCTGATTGTTTTGAGCGACCCGTCCAGCCTGACACAACAACACTGATTCGACCAATGGCATGAGTTGGGGGGCGGGACTATCTGTTTGTTTCGAGCGACCCGTACAGCCCAACACAACAACACTGATTCGACCAATGGCATGAGTAGGGGGGCGGGAATATCTGATTGTTTCGAGCAACCCGTCCAGCCCGACACAACAACACTGATTCGACCAGTGGCGTGAGTTGGGGGGCGGGACTATCTGATTGTTTCGAGCGACCCATCCAGCCCGACACAACAACACTGATTCGACCAATGCCATGAGCTTGAGGGCGGGACTATCTGTTTGTTTCGAGCGACCCGTCCAGCAAAATTGGTTAATTTCAACATATACATGTTTAAAATTAAAAGTTGTTTACATTAGCATTAATGCCTTATGAACAATAAACAATTGCATTATTTTTTACATTAAAATGAACAAAGATGAATAAATGCTGCAGCAATACATTGTTCATTGTTAGTTCATGCTCGCTAATGTTAACAAACAGAACCTTATTTCAAAGCATAACCAGGATTTTTTCGCGCTTTTTATCATCTGCCAACAGAAAATTAAATCGTACATCTGATCGTTTAGTACATTGATAGAACACCTCACCATAACAAGTCACATGGTATGTAGTATGGGAAGAGTTATACACTGAAGGTTAATATACTTATGTTTATATGTTTGTTTAAAACGACTCTCACTATACAATACCATATGTGCCGTACAATACATAAACACATAATAGTGTAATTAAAACCAAGCAGTGCAGCACTGAGAGCTGCGGAAGAGTCTCCTCCCTGCGCTGAGCGCTCACAGGATAAAACAGCAACACACTTACAG
Organism: Myxocyprinus asiaticus; assembly: GCF_019703515.2. NCBI lineage: Eukaryota > Metazoa > Chordata > Actinopteri > Cypriniformes > Catostomidae > Myxocyprinus > Myxocyprinus asiaticus. The sequence continues at coordinate 46,176,675 of NC_059369.1, forward strand.
TAGATAGGTGAGAAGATCGATGGCAAACAGCAAGTATACTGTAGTGTTACAGCTTGTTGAATTTGCCAAACAATGGTGTCATGTCCCGGCGCTACAGTACATCAAACATGTTGTTTTATTTTACAGAAATGGCAGCAGTAAGTTTAACAGCCATCTCTCCCAGCCATCACTGAGACATGCACAGCAGGACGCTCATTAGTTATGAGTCATAACTATCAAAAATCAGCTTATTAAAAAAAACAACAATAGAAGAAACCCACGATTACATGAGACTTATAATTATCTGTTTTGTCTTCAAAATGTAAACAGCTTTGAGAACAATAATTGCGCTCATGTTATAAGCCAGTAATAATGCCTGTAAAGTTTCCATGCAAAGTAAAACGGGGAAGAGGACATCGGTTTTTGTTTTAAGCCGTTAAATAATATTGGATTATGTGCATACTGTATATTGTAAAACCAGAGGTCAGGTTCCTCTCGAGTTTTTTTTTTTTCACTACTAAATAACACTGAAAGGTGTTTTTCCTTGCACAGTCACTTCAGTTTGTTCACAGGGGGCTTTCAGACAACAAGGCATGATTTTCTATAAAGCTGCTTTAAAACGATGTGTATTGTGAAAAGTGCTATACAAATATAAACTAGTGTAGACAAATTTATCATTCGTATTAAATCAAACAAAATAAATGCAGTGCTGTTGTTTAAGTTATTTTATTATAGAGCTCTGCTTTTTGTTGACAATGTCAGACACTTTTGTGTAATTTATGAATTAAAAGACATTGATATCAAATCCTTGAATAAATTTGAGCAAAGCATTTGTGGGTGCTCGTTTCGTGAGGATATGCATCATATCGTATCATGAGGATATGCATCGTATCATGAGGATATGCATCGTATCGTGAGGATATGCATCATATCGTGAGGATATGCATCGTATTGTATCGTGATATGCATCGTATCATATCGTGAGGATATGCATCGTATTGTGAGGATATGCATCATATTGTATCATGAGGATATGCATCGTATCTTGAGGATATGCACCGTATCATATTGTGAGGATATGCACCGTATCGTGAGGATATGCATCGTATTGTATCGTGATATGCATCGTATCATATCGTGAGGATATGCATCGTATTGTGAGGATATGCATCATATTGTATCATGAGGATATGCATCGTATCTTGAGGATATGCACCGTATCATATTGTGAGGATATGCACCGTATCGTGAGGATATGCATCGTATCATATCATGAGGATATGCACCGTATCATATCATGAGGATATGCACCGTATCGTATCATGAGAATATGCATTGTATCGTATCGTGAGGATAAGCATCGTATCATGAGGATATGCATTGTATCGTATCATGAGGATATGCATCGTATCGTTTCGTGAGGATATGCATCGTATTGTATCATGAGGATATGCACTGTATCGTGAGGATATGCATCGTATCGTGAGGATATGCATTGTATAGTATCGTGATATGCATCGTATCGTATCGTGAGGATATGCATCGTATCATAAGGATATGCATTGTATCATGAGAATATGCACCGTATCGTGAGGATATGCACCGTATCGTATCATGAGGATATGTATCGTATCGTATCGATATGCACCGTATCGTATCGTGAGGATATGCACCGTATCGTGAGGATATGCATCGTAACGTATCATGAGGATATGCACCGTATCGTATCATGAGGATATGCATTGTATCGTATTGTGAGGATAAGCATCGTATCATGAGGATATGCATTGTATCGTATCATGAGGATATGCATCGTATCGTTTCGTGAGGATATGCATCGTACTGTATCGTGATATGCACTGTATCGTATCATGAGGATATGCATCGTATCATGAGGATATGCATCGTATCATGAGGATATGCATCGTATTGTGAGGATATGCATTGTATAGTATCGTGATATGCATCGTATCGTATCATAAGGATATGCATTGTATCATGAGGATATGCATCATATCGTATCATGAGGATATGCACCGTATCGTGAGGCTATGCACCGTATCGTATCATGAGGATATGCATCGTATCGTATCGTGAGGATATGCACCGTATCGTGAGGATATGCACCTTATCGTATCATGAGGATATGCATCGTATCGTTTCGTGAGGATATGCACCGTATCGTATCGTGAGGATATGCACCGTAACGTATCGTGAGGATATGCATCGTATTGTATCGTGATATGCACCGTATCGTATCATGAGGATATGCATCGTATTGTGATGATATGCACCGTATCGTTTCGTGAGGATATGCATCGTATTGTATCGTGATATGCACCATATCGTATCATGAGGATATGCATCGTATCATGAGGATATGCATTGTATCGTATCGTAAGGATATGCATCGTATTGTATCGTGATATGCATCGTATTGTATCGTGAGGCTATGCATCGTATCATGAGGATATGCATTGTATCGCATCGTGAGGATATGCATTGCATCGTGAGGATATGCATCGTATCGTATCGTGAGGATATGCATCATATCGTGAGGATATGCATTGTTTCATATCATGAGGATATGTATCGTATCATTCATGAAATTTGTGTATCGTTACATGCATAACTTAATGTATATATTACTTGGTACCTGGGATACAAAAGGATATTTGTTTCACCAGTTATCTTGAAAATCTTTACGAGTGACTGGAAAAGTCATGGAAATTCATTGGTCCAAAAGTGTAGGAACCAGCTGCGCAATTAATGAAAAAAAATATTCAAAATTATGAGATAATTGATTATAGCTGCCACAAATAACTAATCATGAAAACTGACAATTACAGCATATTAAGTCCACTCCTCTTGCTTCAAATGTTACTATTTATAATGTGTTTTTGCAGCAGTTGAGTACTTTAACCGATCCCAGACACGTCTGTTGAGCAATGAAACAACAATGGCGATTGAGGAACTGTTATGTTCTGTTATTTTGTGCAGTTTCATTTGCACTCTGTTTTTCTGTATGGTGCAAATTGTTTGCTCCACCTTAATGATGATGACTGGCTATTCCTGATTGTGCGCCTAATAAAATCCATGTGCTGCCTGTCAGATAGGAGCTGTTGCGACTCCAAGCCGGTCGCACTTCTCCACGCTCCCCACCAGCTGCCAGACCAGCACCTTGCACTTGTGCTTTTTTAATAACGGCGTCTGATTCGGTGCAGTCAGGTTTGTGGGGGCGTCCTGGCATGTTTATTTAATTTTGTTTGTTGTGTTTTTGTTAGCGAAGAAAGGTTAATTCAATTGCATTTTCTTTTCTTTTCAAGGTTAGTTATTTTCTCTTTTTTCTTTTGAAGCGCTTTTGTTTATTCTTTTTGGCCATGGGTCACTCTGAAGCCAAAATGCCTGCTTCTTATTTCCTTTCTTTACAATATTTACAACCTTTACTTCCAATAAATCAAACACTGGATCTCTGATCTGGTCTTTCTGGCTTTTTAGTCTGACGGTTGTTTGGGGAGCACATCTCCATTTACTTTTGTGTCGTAACCCCTAGGGGATGTAACAGAGATGCGTAACAGAGATGCTTAAATTAGTCTATAGTCCTGTCAGTAATGACAACCGATCCAAATGCACAAGTTTGATGCCCATATGGTTTATATTTTGGTTTATATGCCACCTGTTCATGGTGGCACATGCATATTAATGCTAAGAAACTTGACTAGATATTAAAAAAAGATAACAGACACATATGGCTCATTAGAGAGCTCTGTCCGAGTAGCCGTATTTCAGAATTAAAAGACTGAAATGAAAGGTGAATAAGAATCATCTCCTCTACACAGTGACAATCAAAACACTCTGAACTCCATCAGGGTACACTGTGACATCACTCCATTCACCTGTTTGGAACACATGATGATGATCAGAAGGCTGCGGTAATGACTTTTCTTTCACATCTACTGAAAAACACCATTACCCCCCTAGCACACGAGACTTCCAGATCCCACACGCTCCAATTACAATTACATTCAGACTTACAATACATTCTTAATCATCTTGTTCCTTCGAAAGTCACGCTCTTCTCTTCATCCTGTTCTCCGGCGGTGGACTAAATAGCGTGTGTCTAATGAAGGGATGTTACTTAAAACCTTTCTAATACCGTGAGCTGGTTGCGGTCCCTGAGGGAGAGCACTGAATTTTTAAAACAAGTATTTTCTTCAGAATCAGAATGAGCTTTATTGCCAAGTGTTCGCACATACCCAAGGGATGTATTTTTGTTGATAGGAGAAACAAGTGCACACAGAACATTACAGTGAGACACAGAATATAAAACAAGGTAAGAGTATAAATAGACATACAAATAATAGGTCATATAACATAACATGTACATGTGCAAGTGGTAATGCATGTGCAAGGTAGGGGTGTGTACAGTTATTGAATTAAATATGAGTGAATTTGCATATGCACATGAGATATTTATACACTATTGCACTATGGGAGAGTCCTGAGGCAGTTTAATTGTTCATGTGGAAAATGGCCTGAGGGTAAAAACTGTTCTTGTGCCTGGATGTCCTGGTGCTCAGTGCTCTGTAGCGCCGGCCAGAGGGCAACAGTTCAAAGAGGGAGTGGGCAGGGTGTGTGGGGTCTAGAGTGATTCTACCTGCATGTTTCCTCACTCTGGAGATGTACGTGTCTTGGAGGGTGGGCAGGGGGGCACCAATAATCCTCTCAGCAGTCCTGACTGTCCATTGTAGGTTCCTTTTGCCTGATTTAGTGACTGAACCAAACCAGACAGTTATAGATGTACACAGGACAGACTCAATAATGGCCGAGTAGGTTGAACAGGCTGAACTTCCTCAGCTGGTGAGCAATGAAAGTGCACATAATGTACACTATCAGGTCATGAAAACGACTGTTATAAACGGCACAGTGGTACAGAGATGGTATCAGATAGTAACACCTGATTACTCGGTATTAAATATAAATGATTACCCAAATATATACAGTACGTCTCTTTCTTCAACTTCAGGTACTTTCATGTCCCAAGGGTTGATTTTCATAAAAACAAACAGATTTCACCATTTTTCTTTTTGTTTTATAAATGTCACATAAAAACTGACTTGGAAACTTTTTACTAGGACTTCACCTTTTATATATGAATTTATGTTGTTGTACTTTTCAAATGCCTTTTATGCCACATCGATACCAGATCCAGACTTTCAATATTAAACTATGAAAATGTCATAATGTTTTCAAAAGTTAGTGTACTTGTTAACCAGGTGGACAAAAGTGTGAGTGAAGAGCATGCTTGAGATGAAATATGAGACAAAACAAAGAAAAATCAGAAGATTTTTTTGTTTGTTAATTAATCAAGCTGTAATTTTGCCAAACTATACAAAAAGTGTGAAAATATTGGGCCCTATTTTAAGAGCACTAGTGCTATGCCAAAAGTCATACACACAAAGTCAGTTGGCACGGCCATGAAGTCTTGGTATTTTCGTGCAAGCGTGCGCTATAAGTCTAAGCGTAGGTGGGTTTGGCGAAATCACACATGCAACACGCTACTAGGCTGGGTCAAGTGCAATTTATTTCCGGAGTGTCTATTTGCACCCTGGTGTAAATAGCATCTGCCACACAGTGCAGCTATTTGCACCCCAATAGTCTGGTGGAACCACAGAAATAAATGACAAACCAAACTATATATGTCACTGCAGTGTAAAGACGGTGTGAATGTGTACTGTTGTCCTAGCGACCACGGTTCAAATCCACATTGTGTCCCAATCTTTTTCACATCCGATTTCCTGTTTCCACTCTTAATATTTCCTTAAATACTACTTAAAATAATAGATAAAAATGAATAATGTTGATTTCATCGCAGTGATTTGGTCACGGTGAATGTTGAGGTGTGCAGAGAAGGGTTTGATCTGGAGGCGGGGTCTGTCGATCGCATCAGCATCGCTTACATGTAAATTGCATCACTGTATTACTAATATTGTAGTAACCATGATCTTTTTAAAAAAAAATTTTTTATCCCCTTTTCTCCCAATTTGGAATGCCCAATTCCCACTACTTTGTAGGTCCTCATGGTGGCACGGTTACTCGTCTCAATCCGGGTGGCGGAGGACAAGTCTCAGTTGCCTCCGCTTCTGAAACCGTCAATCCACGCATCTTATCACGTGACTCGTTGTGCATGACACCGCGGAGACTCACAGCATGTGGAGGCTCATGCTACTCTCCGCGATCCACGCACAACTTACCACACGCCACATTGAGAGCGAGAACCACTAATCACAACCACGAGGAGGTTACCCCATGTGACTCTTCCCTCCCTAGCAACCGGGCCAATTTGGTTGCTTAGGAGACCTGGAGGCACTCAGCACACCCTGGATTCGAACTCGTGACTCCAGGGGTGGTAGTTAGCGTCAATACTCGCTAAGCTACCCAGGCCTCAAGAAACCATAGTTTTAATGCAATTAACAATAGTGTTGTAAATACAATAATATGGTGGTAATATAGTAACCATGGTTAATTTTGTGGTTACTGTAAATTTTCAACAAATACCCCGGTGAAGCTATGATTACTGTTGTAGGGCTTTACTGGTTGTTTAGATCAGTGTTACTATCAGAAATAATTGATAATTATTTCTTTAGTTATGAATTAATAAAACCTCATATGGGGCTCCAGTAAATGTAGTGCGCTACGTTTAGGAGCGGGTTTGGTTATTAGCAATAATTAATAATTATCAAAGACAATTATCAATTATTAAAATCAATAGAACATTGATGAGAATCAATGTTAGCTTTTTTAATCCTTTAAATCAACAATTATCAAAGATAATCGTTAATTGTTAACATCGATGAAACATTAATTAAAATTAACACTAGCTTATTGATCATTCAAATTCAACAATCATCAAAGATAATTATCAATTATCAAAAATCAATAGAATATTAATAAGGATTAACATTGACGGGGCACCACCCTGGAATCAGGGACTAATAACCACATAGTAAAACAGTCTCAATATTAGATTGTTTTCTTAGGAAAATCGGCATCCGAAGAATATCGATTTTTGGGGAAAAAAACAATGAATGAAGGTTTGAATCCGAGCACTGATATCCCGTCAGCATGACACAGGCGTATGCAAAACAAACAAAAACACTTCTCTTTGTAATATAAACAAAGTTTATTTATGCAGTAATATCAATTAATAATTAATACAATGCAGTCAATAAACTTCCGACTTACAACTACAAACTAAACAGTGACATGATTAGATATGGAAATAAAATAATCCTATAACACATAAGGTGTTTGTGTGAGAGTGTGTGTGTGTGTAAGGAGGGACGCGCACAAAATGGCGGACGTGATTCTCGTGGAGAGTATGTCACGCGAGACTTCCGGCCAGAGAATATGACCGCGAGAAACCAGTCAATGGCGTCTACCAGTTACCGCATGTATCCGCTTGTACGATAGCTTAGGGACAAAGCTGGGCTTTAGCATGAAGCTATCTACGAGCCAAAAATGTGTGCCAGAATGTTTGTGAGGGGTCGCGTGCGTGTGTGTGTGTGTGTGGTTAGTACGAGAGAGAATAAAGTGACGGCCCTAAAGCCGAATTCGCGATCGTGGGAGAGAAAGCACCTGTTAGTTTATCGCTCAGAGACGCGGTGGACGGCTCGTAAACAGTCCCGCATTCTTTGACTCTTAAATGGATAAACTCAGTTTACCTGTCTCACCCGCGATGGCGAAATTGCACAACAGTCCAATTTGGTTGGACCACAGTACAGCAAATCAAATTCATGACAATTAATACCCTGAGTATTAATGAGCGGATATGGCGGTCCGTAAACTGTACAAGCAAAAAACCTTGAAACACAAGAATAACACGCTATAATATTCTATCTCTGCCCAGACGTAAACCTCTTACTTGAATCGCATGAGGACACAGGTAGAATGTGTTTTCCTCCGTCCTTTAACTTTGACCCGGTTCCTCGAGGCTCGGGTGATGATGGGAGGCCGTTTCCTCGCTCTGTCGGCGGGCGTACGGCTGTTGATTCTCGGCGGGCTGGCGGAGAACTCAGAAATGTCGACTTGATTGAAGATGGAAGAGAAATCTTTAATCTCTTCACTTCTGCAGGCCAACGGATGAAGATGCGGATTGCTCGGCGGTCTCCTTCGGATCCGTTAGAGTGTTCGGTTGAACACAGAGTAATCTCAACTCATCCAGCGAGATGGAGATTGTATGGCTACAGTTTCAAGTCAGACGTTACTCCCTTGTGCCACGAGGTTGCACCTGAGAGCAGCGATGAGCTACGTCTATATTCGGTGAACAAAGTCACTGGAAGCAAATCCCGGAAGCATCTCAGAGGTATTTCAACTCCTGATGATGTCATGGTTTGAGGGACGTTCTGTTGTGTGCCTCATCCAATAGGAGTTGAGAGTTCGATCCTTTAGTGAGCAAGGCTTCATGGGATTTGTAGTCTGTTTTGGACTCCCTTTGTTTGATTTTGGCACGATTTTTATCAGTATAATTTATGACCTGGTATGTGGGGGCCTGAGTAAGGTTTTTACAATTGTGTTAGGCCTGCCTTTGTCTTCTATCTGAATACATGAGGCCCAACACTGTAGTAAAAACCAAGGTTATTTTTTCTAAGGTTAGGGTTAGGTTTAGGGGTAGGGGTTAATGTAGTGTGTCTGTGGGACTCTAAATAAACACAATAAACACACTGCAGTGATGCCCATACTGTATGTTAGTATTTACATATGGGTGCAAATAGTATCTGACACTATTTGCACTGGGGTGCAAATAGCATCTGCCATTTATTTATGGGGTTCTTCTCCGGTTATTGAAGCGAGAGTATGAATCATGTTTTAATGAGGTTTTACTTTCTAGAAGTCCAAAGTGCTCGTAGTTGAAGAAACACTAATTTAAAATCAAATGTCCTCCAAGACACTTCAAAGAATACCATGGTACTACCATTGTGCTGTACAAAACAAACAAACAAACAAAAAAAAAATATTACCAAAGTGCCAAAAATCATGCAAATACCATGGTACAGTGTCCAAAGAACATGGTAATGACATGGTACTTTGACACTTTTTGTCAGTCAAATACAAGTCATGAGCAAATAATCAGAGTATGTGAAAAATAAAAGAGAGAAAAGGAAGATCTTCATCCACAGACAAACGTCTCAACTAGATATTATATTTCAAGAAGCATACAGATCACCTTTGTTTAAAGCTGTAATTAATGGACGTCATTTCTGCACCACTGTCAGCGCCAAACAGAATTTCAATCAGTTTGTTTATGCGACCCGACAGAACATTTGCTCAACCAATGGCATGAGTTTTGGGAGGGACTATCTGTTTTTTTGACCAATGAAAGACGGAGGGAGTGTGCAAAGTACCAAAGATGTCTGGACCAATGTATTTCAGCCAAGGTTTCCTAGTTTTAAAAAGCACATGATTATTAGAATGAAATAATCTAGGGAACTAGATTTCTGTTAATCCAAAGGCCCAACACAGAGTTCAGTGGACATGAAGGGATTCCTTGACAATACAAGGCAGGTGTCCCATCCTCAGAGGCAAACACAGGCAATCCTGAATAGCCTGTTAATGAAACATTTCAGGAGTGTCATTGAGGTGCTGCTCTGCTCTTCTAGTCACTCTCTTGTAACCCCTGAGGGAAGAGCAATGCTAATGAAACATACTGTTAGCAACAGCACATTATGCACATAATTAATGAGTGCCTCTCCCAGACACTGAGAGTTCATAGGAAGAGTGCTGGTGTGAAAGGTTACCGCAAGGCTGTCAAGGAAAGCCAAGTCGCACCTGTAATAAAAGAAAGCAGCTAAAGCTATTCAGATGGATGGAGTGCATGCAAATGATGTGCAGTATTTAGCTTATATAGGTACACAGGAATCTATTAATTGCCACAAGATCAGGGCTGAGATTGTATGAGATTGTAGATGCCATATTTACTTTTTTTGTGGATGAAAATAAGGCTGTGAGGGATAGATGTACTGCATTCTGTTCAATAGGTTGCACTGTCATGGTCAAATATTATGTCTACTTTTCACAACCCATTATCTATTTTTTGGCCACTTGAGAATCACACCTTCGTAAGCAGCCCAGATGTTTATCCACTTGGTTACAGCACCCAGTGTATATGCTCCAGTCCACCATGGCAGAACATCTTGCACAATACAGACGTTAGTGGAGGAAACATATGTTCCACATGCCTGCGGCTGCTTGAAGCTAACACAGAGCTCATTAGGAGTTTGTATACCTGGCCTCTAGTTCTGTTTAAATAATGTCTGTCCAGTTGGATACAGTCTCAGACTGTGCGGTCCAAAGCCATTCCAGCCAGTGTGAGCATCTGGTTTGTGCGAAATGACCTAGTGAGTCTTGGTGTTTGTTTTGTAGTCATTCCTCTTGTTGGTTTCAAATGTTCTCAGGCCACTTGTGAATGTAAAGGCATTAGTGTTTATTTGGGATTGTGGTTGGTTTGTCCTGAGGCTCTGATACAGGGACTTTTTATACTGGTAGAGCTTGGCACTAACAATGGCGAGGTCATGGGTTCGATTCCCACGCTGAGAATACTGATTAGGGATATGCAAAACTACATATTTTCAAAATTCACAAGTCAGTGGGTTGCCTGAATGACTAGTTGAGTAATTGGTCTTAAAGAAGCCCTGTAGTTTGCTGATTTCGGGTTCACCTGACCTTGATTGGGAGAGTTTCTTTGGCAGTGTTTACATTAGATGTGTTCTTGCGTTCAAAGACAACTAGATGGAGCACAACAGAACAGAACAGAATACAGGTCCTGAAACACGTTGTACAATTTCACAATTTCACTTTGTACAAATGCAAACTGTCTAAACTGTCTTCTGACCGCGAGTGTACATGGTCGTGTTCGATGCATGCACACTACAACATCTATGTGATTCTCTTTTAGTGCAGATGACAAACTGTGCTGATAACGATATTTTTGTACCGGTGCGTGAAAAAATGAAATATATTTTGGCCTTAAAAGATAGAGCACTAATCTAGTCAGTTAAAGGACAATTCCAGGTTCATACCAAGTCAAGCCCAATCAATGGCATAATGTTGATTATCACGAAAAAATAACAGATTGGCCCCATTCACTTCCATTGCAAGTTCCTCACTGTAACCCAGTCTTTGTTTTGTTTGTTTGTTTGTTTTTTTAAAGAAAAGGAGGGATGAATCGAAAGGATTTTTTTGTGGTACTCAACATTATGCCACAAATGCTGTTGATTGAGCTTAACTTGTATTGAACCCGGAATATTCCTTAAACTAAAGTAATAGTAGATAAACTAGTTGGATGACTATTTGACTGCAGATTTTGGGGGGGATGTCACTACCTGAGACAAGACGTGAGCAAACAAAAAAGTTATCTTTGACTGTTGTAAGTTAATGTTGTTAAACAGATGAAAACATTTTGCATTGTTATCCTTTTTCACTGAAACACTGAATGACCAATAATGTCTCATGTACAACCACCAGCCCAAAAAAAAAAAAAAAAAAAAACTGAAGGGGACAGACCAAGGGTGTAGGTTTGGTTTGAAAGGTGGTAGGGACATACTGCAAGGATAATATTCAAAATGCTGGTATTAAGACAATGCGAGAAAGTCAGGCTGGTAATATATGCAATATAACGAGTCTCGGTTATTATTTCTCTGCCTCACCATATTAAATATTAGCCTACTATTTTTTACGAATTTCTTTAGAATAAACAAATTAAGAACTGACCACTAGGGATTCACGGTTAGGAGGAAAAATGTGTTATAAACTTGGATAATGCAGCGATATGTGATGTGATAAACTAAAGGTTAATGGGTCAGTCTGTTCCAAGAAGATTTACCTCGAGAAAATGATATCCAAGCGACATAGTGACATTCTGTAAAATGGATTATCCAGCATTAAACAAATGGAAATCTAAACCACGGGTAAATTAACAATTTACATGTGCAAAATGACATCACAAGATAATCAAATTATGAGCAGAATGGAGCATTGACATTTTCCCCACTTGCTGCTTTTCAACTCCCCTCCTACATAATCTTTTCTCATATTGCTTATTTATATGTGCTTACATTTTTATCTGAACAAAGTAGACTGTAGGCTTAGCCTACAATTAATGACTTCTGATTGGAAATGCCTCATTTAATCAACAAAATATTATTTTCCAATCTATTATGATGTTCCCCAATGTGCAAAATAACATATATATATATATATATATATATATATATATTGGGAGTTATACCAGCATCTTAAAATCCTACACCTCTTACACAATTGTTACATCTTCTTTAAGAGGGCACTTACTGGCCAAAAAAAAAGCAAAATCCTCCATTGGGCTGCAAGCAAAACTCAGGACATTTTTTACTTTTTCACCATAAACATTTTGTACATGAAAAGTATGCTTGTTTAAATCCTTTATTTCAAGGATTGGATGTAAAATACCAATGGAAATCCATCTGTGTAATCTCCAGAAAATGTTCTCCCCAATTTGGAATGCCCAGTTCCCAATGTGCTCTAAGTCCTTGTGGTGGCGTAGTGACTCGCCTTAATCCGGGTGACGGAGGACGAATCTCAGTTGCCTCCGCGTCCGAGACCGTCAGTCCCCGCATCTTATCACGTGGCTTGTTGAGCGTGTTACCGTGGAGACGGTAGCAGTGGTGGCTTGGCGGTTAAGGCTCTGGGTTAATGACTAGATGGTCAGGGGTTCAAGCCCCAACACCGCCACGATGCCACCGTTGGGCCCTCGAGCAAGGCCCTTGACCCCATCTGCTCCAGGGGCGCCGTATCATGGCTGACCCTGCGCTCTGACCCCAGCTTGGCTGGGATATGTGAAAATTAAGGGGCAGTGGTGGCTCAGTGGTTAAGGCTCTAGGTTACTGATCAGAAGGTCAGGGGTTCAAGCCCCAGCACTGCCAAGATGCCACTGTTGGGCCCTTGAGCAAGGCCCTTGACCCTGTCTGCTCCAGGGGTGCCGTATCATGGCTGACCCTGCACTCTGACCCCAGCAGGATATGTGAAAAAAAGAATTTCACTGTATATGTCCAAATGTATAATGTGTGATAAATAAATATAATTATAATATATATAAACATAATATTATATAAACATGTGGAGGCTTCACGTTATTCTCTGCGGCATCCACGCACAACTAAACCACACACCCAACCGAGAGCGAGAACCACATTATAGCGACCACGAAGAGGTTACCCCAGGTGACTCTACCCTCCCTAGCAACCGGGCCAATTTGGTTGCTTAGGAGACCTGGCTGGAGTCACTCAGCACACCCTGGATTCAAACTCATGACTCCAGGTGTGATAGTCAGCGTCAATACTCGCTGAGATACCCAGGCCGCAGAAAATGATGTTTTTAAATATCTTTAAACAAACGACTATGATTGGTGCATCATGAACAGCGCTGAGAAAAGTAACAGGTGCCATGTGACAACACCGTTTATGTGCTGCTTCAGAAGAGATAGCACAATAATTTACACATGAATAATTATACTAACGATCTTTAATAGTTGTTAAAGTGAACATAAACACATATGGTAGTATGAAGTTAAAGTATTTTCTGTGTGGTAAAATTGCCCAGATGTTGGTCGGGACATTTCCGATTTTCTGAAAGTTGATAGGGACATATCCCTATCACCCCTACCTAAAATTACACATATGGGACAGACAATCGGGATTTCTTTCATAGAGTCATGTGTGTGATAACAATAATCATAGTATACATCTAAACAATACATTTTTCTTTGACTTTTCCCTGATTTTTGTTTGGCCATTATATGTGATGTTTGTGTCATATTTATTTTAGAATAAAATAACAGTGTAAACAGAGAGGTGACACAAGCGTCTGAAATTGTTCAGGTAAGATCACATTTGAATATTTTATAATATTTTTTATGATTTGATTCTTTGGTTCTGGCTGACTGGACCAATGTTTGAAATATTTGACAGCAGTCATTAAATTATATTATAATTATTTTGTTTAATATGAATTTTTTTTTATTCATACATGGTTGCAACACTTTAGTTCTAATTATTAACATTCTATCATAACAAATGCTGATGTTTCTTAAACATTCAGTTGATATGCTTTCTTTCAATTGATATTACTTATTCTTAAAATCATAAAACATACTCTCAAAAAATCTTTACAGCTGTCATATAATTGTGAAGAGATGCTGATGAGATTTAGAATGTGTCCCCCCCAGTTTTCAGATCGTTCCTATGCCCCTGGGCTTTACAATACCTGAATTTACTTCAACAATCGTGACCCACACCTCCTACTGATTAAGTCAATTTGGATAAAAGCATATATTAAACGATGCATAATAAACCAAACTGCAGGACAACCGTTGGACCTACTGTAAACACATGACATCATTATCTACACCCACAGATCTATAGCTGAACAGGAGCAGAAGAAAGAGAAACCAGTGTGTTTTTCTTCTAGTCTTGTGTGTGTGTTTGAGTCTCCAGAGAGTCGACATACTTGGACAGGTTTGTCATATCGATGCCCTGCAGGCTGCAGTTTGTGGAGGAGTGTCTGCACTGTGTGTGTGTTGAGGAAAGTCCTCAGTTTACCAATGAGTTGGAGGAAGGGAGAAGAAGATAAGGACACTGTCCATCATTTCTGACTCACAAGAAACTCCACAAGTTTTGAGCAAATCTACAGACTGCAAACACACACACACACACACACACACACACACACACACAAACTCACACACAGCACAAACAAGACACGCACAAACAACACACGCACACACAAACACACACTCGCAAGCACTCACTCACTTACACACACACTACACACACACACACTCACTCACACACACACTCACTTACACACTCACTTACACACTCACTTACACACACTCACACACACGCACAAACAACACACGCACACACAAACATATACTCGCACGCACTCACTCACTTACACTCACACTCACTCACACACACACACACACTCACTTACACTCACACACACACGCACAAACAACACACTCACTTACACACACGCACAAACAACACACGCACACACAAACACATACTCGCACGCACTCACTCACTTACCAAAATGTGGATGTACTGTAATTAGATTTATGTCAAAATATGGGATGACTGCAGTGTGCAGTGTAAATGAAGTCTAACAGACCTGCCGATGTCTATTATGATGTTAATATCAATCATGCAATATTAACAAGAGAAAACATCTCACTGCTCATTTTGTTTCTGTGTTCTGTATTCCTGACTGTTTACTTCATTGTTTACCTAATTGAGACGTATTTACATTTACATACATTTAACTGAATGTGTTCAATCACAGATTAATCACTACTGAATATGGCTGCGGTATCAAAACTGGTATTGTGTATCGTAAAAGTTCACTGATATTGGTATCGACTACTGGAATGTTGGTACAGTGACGCAACCTTATTATAAACGACTTTAGACTTTAACCTATGCAGCTGACACTCCTCTAAGCTCCGCCCCCCTCAGTTACCATTGCTCGCTCTGATAAGCTCTGCAGAACTCCCCATAGGACTGAAACGGAGATTACCGTGAACATCCTCAGTGTGTGAGGATGTGTATTCAACAACCTGTTAAATGTACAACATAAACATACATATTGAATCAAATTAAAACTTTTGTCAATGCTTTTAAAGCCTGTCCATGATGTGAGCTGGTGAGATACACTCCGTGTGAGTCGTCAGGTGATTTGAAGCCCCGACTGACCGCCACACCTCATCAAACACTCACTAAACACATCGGCTTATGAGGAGATGGCTGTT